>NC_087371.1:37289703-37580257 GCF_031761385.1 Necator americanus | reverse complement strand
ACGTACTGTTAGACAGCTATTCGCTAGAATGAATGTGATTTTAGTAAGGGAAGTACGGAAACAAGTAGATCCATGAACGGATAAACAACACAAATTCATCCGCAAGAAACCACTGGTGGATCTTCGACCCATCCACGGAGAAGTCTCCTGGCAGAGGAACAAAGATCCACCACACCGAACCTTAGTACGAAAATATCGATAACAACTCACATAGAGCGACAAGCACGACACGAATGTTGCAAAAGAACTGCCGCCAAAATAGGCGGGCACTATTGAACGCCACTTGACATCGACTGACTGGTTGGTCATGAGACAAAAGTGCTACTACGGTTTACAGTTACTAATTGCACATTGGTTAGTTTCTATGTCAAAATGATGCTTATGAAATAGAAGGAAGGTATAGGTCCATTTTTTGCGATTTATTTTAAGCCATGAACTGTGCGAACATCTGAACAGTGTTCTGTTCCTGATTTCTGTGCGATCTCCGCGATCTGCGCACTATCTCCGGTGTTTTGACTGACGGACATTGTCGTCGATCAGCGATTTTGCACAACTCCGGAATGTCTGATCCCGCTTCCCGCCATACGAATAGCAATTTACTGGGTCAACTACCTGCAAGAATCACCTATCCAACGTTCCTTCATCTTCGCTTAAAAACAGTGTACATTAACGCTTCGGTCAAGGCCGCACATTTTGCTCTACACTCGTTATCGATTATGAGAAGACACGAAACGAAAGTACGAAGGAGAACCAATGTTATGGGGAGAAATACTTTGTTCTCGCCTAATATTAGGGGTGCGAATCAGATAAGAAGGAAACATTTCACTAGCAAATAAGCCATCTCGCATTTGCGGTTCCTTTTTTTATCGATGAAAGTACTAAATGATATGACTTAGCCGCTCACTTCTAGTATGCTTGTTTTTAGAGAGTCACAACGCTAGAGTGTTAGTAGTAGTAGTAGTAGTAGTAGTAGCAGTAGTATCCAGCTCTATCTTCCTTTTCTTTTTAGTAGCTTTCGACCCAACATACGGTGGATCCTCAAAGACTAATGCTTAGGTTTTAAGGCCTTGGCTGATTTAACTATTCACTTTCAGTGATGAACTGCTAATAATGAACTATCACCTTCTCAAATGGAAGACCAATTTGGTAGTTAAGAACGGTTCTCGTGCTCTAAGAATAATTTATTGCGCTCTGAGCGCTGTTCGAGTACAGTTCTATCAGAGCAGCGTTGAATGGCACCCCAAACCTTTTTTTCTTAAGATTCTTGACGAGCTTGTATAACAATGATACACGAGCTAGGCTGCCGCGAAATCTCGGTTACAAACGCACATGCTTGAAGAAGTCGGTGTTTACGGAACAGCGCGTAAGAACGTCGACATTTGCAGTAACAATCAACTTGGGAATTGCCAACGTCTTTTACAGCAGTTCGTAAACGTTTAGATTTTGGAACGCGTCTTGGCTTATACAATGACTGGTAGTGCCAGCCGGTGACCCAGCTAGTGTTTTTATCCTCCCATAAAGTCTGGTACCAATTTGTCCACCCCGGATATGAAAGACCTGGTTGGCATTAGGTTTCGAGCCATCGACCGTGCGGCTACAGCGGATCTCTTGCTGGTTGTGCTACATCCGAACGTGTCTATGAGGTAAAGCACAAATAGAAGACGCAGTTGAATTGAGTGCCCTATCTTTTCAGCGGATCGGAATTGTCAGTTTCGACCGCGGTTTTGCCATCGGCATCTTCTCATTAAAAAATGAAAATACCTCAAGTGATGTGAAAGTGAAATGACGTTATTGTATTAGCATTTCTCAGTGAGAAGTTGTCTAAATGAAACAATTTTGACAAAACCGCGTTCGAAACACACAATTCTGAGGACAGCCTAAGCATTTTAGCTAAGACTTAAGTTTAGCTTCCTCTCTGAATCTTAATGACCATTCTTACTCGTGTAGTTGCGCCGTTGCGGCAAAGACTCAACAACTACTACTGGCATTGTGGTGTTGCGCACGGCTCACTAATATAGTGGCTGTGGTGTGCAAAGACAACAACTATTACTGGCATTGTGGTGTTGCGCACGGCTCCCACTAACAACCAGTGTAGTTGCGCCGTGACGGCAAAGACAACAACTACCACTGGCATTATGGTGTTGCGCACGGCTCCCACTAATAGCCAGTGTAGTTGCGCCGTGGCGGCAAAGACAACAACTACTACTGGCATTATGGTGTTGCGCACGGCTCCCACTAATAGCCAGTGTAGTTGCGCCGTGGCGGCAAAGACAACAACTACTACTGGCATTATGGTGTTGCGCATGGCTCCCACTAACAACCAGTGTAGTTGCGCCGTGGCGGCAAAGCATATTACTGGCATTGTGGTGTTGCGCACGGCTCCCACTAACAACCAGTGTAGTTGCGCCGTGGCGGCAAAGACAACAACTACTACTGGCATTATGGTGTTGCGCACGGCTCCCACTAATAGCCAGTGTAGTTGCGCCCTTGCTGCAAAGACTCAACAGAAACTCTTGTAATTGGACCCTAGTGTTCAGCCTGCTAACGACTACTGCAGCTGCGCCAAAACTTAGCCAACGGTCTTAATTACAGATAGCCTTAACAGCAAAATAAATTAAACTAGAAAGACCATTAGTGCGTTACATGAAGCGGTTACTTGGTTTTTTCACAGCTTCATCTCTACACAAAAGTACTTTTTTTGTTTTTTCACATCAAACTGTTCTCATGATTAGTTTCCTTTTTACGAACTAGTTTACGGCTCGAAATCAATTCCTACTAATAAACGAATGCAAAGGAATTAGAATCACTTACTAGATAAGGTATGAAGTGCTAGACTGCTTGAACAGAAAACTCGACGTTGCACCTAAAATATTATAAAAAAAACTGTTAGTTTGCAAACGGTTGTCGTAGGAATACAATGTCGCAAGAAATATAGTCGGGACAAAATGACATGAAGCACGATGCAGTTGCGTAGGCGGTTGCGCTCGTAGCGGCACGGCGCAGATGGCGGTTGGAATCGGGGTGGGACCATCACAAACTACAACAATGAAAGATGTAAGAGATCCTCACTTGATCCTAACCGCTACGCTCCATCGCACCCCTTCGAGCGCAACCACTTACGCAACTGCACCCTGCTTCATGTCGTTTTGACCCTACTATACATCCAAAATTCCTCATTTATAAGCGGTCAATAGAACCACATCCACAATTTGTTCCTCTCATCAATAGTCGATAAATCTACTGCATGGTTTTTTCATGCACCAAGTTCATTAAAGGCATCACCCCACGAATCTGAGGTGGTACGGATTTCAGGCGGAGTATTCTTAAACGGGATAGTAGATTATGGAGAAAGAGGGGAGAGGGGTGATTCCGTCCATTTCTTCCCAACTGCCGTAAAAAACGGTCCGGAAGAGGTGACGCGTGCAGAGGGCTGGCGCGCTCCAATCGAACTCCTTGTAGAAAATAGAGCGCCGGAACGCTCGAAGCCGTATCGTCCGAGGCGTTTTTCACGGCAATTAGGAATAAATGGACGGAATCACCCTTCTCTCCATAATCCACGATCCCGTATACGAATACTCCACCTGAAATCCGTACCACCTCAGATTTCGTGGGGTGATGCCTTTAACACAATATTTGCTTCACGCTAAGTGGCAGAGCGGTGGCAGTCGATCGCGTTTCACAACATCCGTACTGAAGCTCCAAATCAGCGCCCATAAAAATAACACTTTGAATCCATGCACTGGGAGAAAACGCAAATGAAAGGGGCTAGATTATCGCTAACAAAACATTGCATTCGCTATTATCTGTAGGATTAAGACCAAGACTTCCCGGTGTTAGTTGCAAGAAATCGATTAAGGTTAAGAGTTGTAGATGGTTGGTCGATATCAGACTCATTACATTCAAGAACATTGATTTGCCCCATTCATCATCTTTTTTTCATGGCCAAAAGTGAGGAAAAATAATTGACTGAAATGAACATTTATGAGAAGAGCGTGAATCAGAAACGGAAAGTTTTGATTTCTCTTCAATTTCAACTCCACTGCCAAAAAAAAACCTTGGAAATGAAATTTAGATAAGAAAATATTCCTTAAAATAATCATAAATTAATGGAACTTCAAATCGTTACAGTTTGGAGTCTAACTAGTTTTTAATTAGTTTCCTTATAAGTAATATTCACGCAAAGTTAATCTTCTTTCGAAACTCACCTCTGGCGCTTTGAGGCTGCTTCCAGACGTTCAGGATTATTGACGTTGGAGCGGGAAAAAGGAACCGTCGAACACCGCACCACAACGGTATGGACGTCGATATGACTGCTTTGGGTTCGAGAACATTCGGTTTCCTATTGACGAGGCTTTTGATCTACGATCTAGGACGCTCATGAACATAACCTCATAACGGATATTTTTTAAAAACAGTTCCAAGATATGTTTGGATGCTTGTAATACAAGCAAAGTTTTTCCAATATAGTAGGTGATTAGCTCTTTCACGGATAGCCTGCACCGCTGTTGCTCCTTTTCCCGGCGATCCAAATCATCGGAACCTGTTTTGACCACGGACAACGTCAATCAACATCGATTCTTATCAACGGTTTCTGTGTGTTCACAAAAGATATAATGACTCAGGATTTCTTCCCATATTTTATTGTAAAATAAAGTGATTAAAGAATAATTTGAGAATTATTCAAATTCATCCGTCAAAAATTCAAATTCATTCAAAACGGATCGAATACCCCTTATAACAGCAAGACACAGTCTAGCCTTGCAGCCTTCTACGTTATTTTATGTTTATGATTTTTTTTTTGAGTAGTAAAGTCTTGTCACTGCTTCGCACAGTCACTGTCACTGCTTTCTCAAAATAAAAATTAGGTGTTCTAATGTTAATTATTGTTAATTCCAAGATATTAGAACAACCAAAAGTTTTCTATTTCTCATACAACTGCGAGCACTTAACTGTCTTCATGCAAAATTCTTAGAAGTGCAAAACTCTTAGAATTCTCAGAACTACTTTTTAACCTTCTGTAATGTAGTTATTAAGTTTAAGGAACTTCAGTATTAAATAGCTTTGTTAGGGAAGCCTCACACTAAAGTTTCCTGCCCTCAGAAGCGCTTGTTCACTTCAAGAATTTCTTCCGAGTATCGCCAGATGACATCTCAGCCTTTTTCTTCATCTTATTTCTAACTTATTTGACTTTCTTTTCTCGCCCAATTCTTGATGACGTCGTTCATCATTTTGGGAGATTTTCACTATGGGTGGTTATTTTGAGGTTGTCGATGAGATTAAAACTGCTGGTGGACAAGCAGTGGCTAACTACGACAGTGTAGAATTTGGCGAGAAGATTGTAAAAACCGCCATTGATGCTTTTTGCCGAGTCGGTGGGTAAAGGGGTCAATTTGTGGATCATTCGGATAAAATAGTTTGCAGATATTGTAATCAATAATGCTGGGATTCTCCGTGATGTTTCGCTTGTGAAAATGACGGATCTCGACTGGGGTGAGGGGACCTTCTTTGTCAATGAACAGCAATGAATTGTAACCTTATTCACTTCCAGACTTAATCTTCAGAGTACACGTGAAAGGAGCTTATTCCGTAAAGAAGACAGCCTGGCCTTATATGAGGAAACAGAACTACGGGCGAATTATTGTGACGTCATCAATTGCGGACATCTATGGGGACTTCGGTCAAACTAATTACGCAGCTGGTGAGTTTAACCAAGCAGAATCTCCGGAGACAGTTCTCGTGTGTCTTTGGATGTGGCTATGGGTCATTTGTCAAGGGCCCGTAGCAATCCTTAGCAATGGCACAGACAGTCATTGGTGAGTCAGTTCTAAAAGGGTGGTTACCCTAAATGAAAACTAATTCAAGCAACTGACGATCTCTCTACCAATCCTCTACCGGTTTTTTGTTTAAAAAAAAGTTTCCAACTATAAGACCAAAGAAGCAGTAAAGTTGTGGATCTTATTCAAAGAAAGCTACTGAACTAAACTACCAAAGAGCAAAAAAAAGCGAAATACTTTACTTTTTTCGCCCCCCTCGCTGATGGTGCTCATTACATTTTGCATTGTCAATTTAATATCCAACGATTGTAGATAAGGCGTCTGCTACTTTTTGCACCTGGTTTATTAATGGTATTTCCTCAAAAACACCGAGAACTCTCCTCTAAAGCGATGCCTGATCTATCTTCAGAGTATATTTTGCAAACCAATTCCGTTGACAGCGGTATCAACCAGGTAGTAAGTTTTATCTCATAGAATAAGCTTAATTACCGATCTAGGAAATTATTATCCCCAGCTGTTTGCTGTTTCTCATCAGTTCACTTCACTTTCCCTTCGACAAGGGCTACTACGGATTCACGTTACTGTAAGCTTCCTACTGAAAACCGCAATATTCTTGCGGAGATATAAGTTCGTATAGATGCTTATGTCAGTTTTTAAGCGAAGTCTGCCCTTGTTGGATTTTCCAACTCACTAGCTCAAGAAGGAGCAAAATACAATATACTTGCAAAAACAGCAATCCCAGCAGCCGGATCTCGCCTAACTCAAACCACACTTCTAGAGGTGTGTTTTTCGCCAGGGAAAGCCAGCATTTGAGCTGAGTTCATAATTTTTCGTCCATTATCGAGGCCTTGAAGCCGGAATATGTTACTCCAATGGTTGTATACCTCTGCCACGAGTCCTTCAACGAGAGCTTTCTAAGCCGGAGCAGGGTGGTATGGAACATGTGAGTTTTACTACTAAAGATCTACTGAACTAATAGAATATTTATTTGAGCATTTTTTGGTGAAGCACTATCGATCAGCTGAAAAAGTCGTCCGTAACGCGAAGGCTGAAGATTGTAAGAACTTTCAATATTCTTTCGACACTCAGCTCCAGAGGTTTTTTTCTTCGAATCCAGCGATTTCAGCAAGATCCTGCAGATGTGAATAACATAAAAGCAATCCTATTTCAATTTCTTCTATATATTTTGACTGTAGCGCTTCAAAAGCAGTAAAAACACAAATTTAGAACTCGACTTCAAGGGCTCATCCCCACCGGATTAAGGTGATGCTAAAAATGAAAAGAGGCCTACAGTTACTGTGACGGTCTCCGGCGATGACTTCTTCGATATAGCTAATGAAAAGCCAAACTCACAGGTGATAAAATCAATGTCATCAATAAAAGAAAATATTATTGCAGGCCAGATCAAAAGCGAAGAATTATGAATTTAGGCATTCATGGGTGGAAAACTCGAGGTGAAAAGAAATGTGATGCTTCGACAAGAACTGCAGACAATTCTGGAAAAGAAGAGGAAGTCGAAGCTCCAGTTGTTGACGCTTCAGATTCGTTAATTATTTTTAATCGAGATAAAAACAATAAATTGACATAATTTTGTACTAATTGAACACTATATACACATCAGTAATCTGGTAAGCTTCTATTCCGTTACTGATTTGATTTAGGGACAAATCCGCTGCCCATTTTGGCGAACAATTTCTAACAAATATGTTCTGATTTTATTACTATTGGTAGGGCAAGTGAAAGTTTCGTGCTATGCAATTTTTTTAGTATACGCGAGGAATGCGAGCGTATACAATAAAATCGTTGAATTGAACGGTTGTTTATTTGCCTCAGTCGTCTTTTTTGCCGACTAGTCATGGATGCGCGTGCAAGAGCTTGAAAATGATACTGTTAAAATTTACGTGGAGCAATATCCTGCTTGTGAATAAACCATTTCCAAATTTTCCAACAAGAGGTCAGTGTTAGTTCATGCGAAACTTCTGCTAGGACTTAAGAGAATATGATTCGTTATAGTAATGCCTAACGATGCGCACTGAAAGAAGCATGAGAAACCTCAATGCGGTGTAACAAATCGAATATCAGCAACTCGCCTTTAAGTCATCTGCACGTATATCGTAATCGTTCAAATTTCCACACTTAATATGAATTGTAAGCATAAAATATGTAACATTTTCCACCCCGAACGTTGTGCAGGGGGGTTGGAGTGTTTTCTAAAGGAAAATAGCAGGACATTAACAGTTCCACCCAACTACAAATACGCATTCTAGAGAGACCAGCACTGCCTAGGCTAAATAAGATTAAACAAGCCTAAGGGGGTCTGTGGACCATACGGATGGATTTGAGGGTTTTCTGGAGGAGGTGGTTCCAATTTTCACAATTTTACCCAATCCAGGCAGAAAAAAACGCAATCTGTAGAGATGCTGGCTCGCCAAAAAATAAGCCTAAGCTAAGCCTAAGCTAAGCCTAAGGGGGCCTGTGGACCATACGGATTTATTTGGAGGACGAGTTTGAGGGTTTTCTGGAAGAGGTGGGTCCAATTTTTACAATTTTACCCATACCGGGCAGAAAAAAATGCAATCATCTGAGATGCCGGCCCTATAAGAAATAAGCCTAAGCTAAGCCTAAGCAAGCCTAAGATGGCCGGTGAACCATCCGGATAGATGGGGTGGAGGGGTTTGAGGGTTTTCTGAAAGAAATAGGTCCAATTTTCAACATTTTACCCAAACCGGACAGAAAAAACACAATCTGTGGAGATGGGGGTTCGCCTAAGGCAAAATAAGCTTAAGCAAGCCTATGCTGGCCGGTGGACCGTCCGGATGGATGTGGAGGAGGGATTTGAGGGTTTTTTTTTGTAAGAAATGTGTCCAATTTCCCCATTTTTATCCATGCCGGGCAGAAAACACGCAATCTGTAGAGATGCGGGCTGCCCCAAAGCAAAATACAACACTGCTACTAACTTGTCTCCCAAAACCCGTCGCCAACGGATTAGTCCGTCGCAAACTTTCGGAATTCTTGGTAGTAGGCAAAATTAAATTTTGAAAATACCATTCGAAAGTAAAAGAGTTGCTTATTTCAAATATACTTCGAGAATTCATTTTTGACAATGTATGACCTGAAAACGGGCAAAGTTTCATTTCCCGCGGATACTTGCTTAGAACTCTTCCTCTTTTACGAGAACTGAATTAGGCGCTAACATTGGATGACAGCCGGTCATGGTTTTCGAGTAGCGAAACTGGAGAAAATTTTTGCAGCCTCTATGATTTTTTTCAGTACCTCAAATTGCCAGTTCTTCTCACAAAAAGACGCTCTTTCAACAATGCTGAGTTCACGTTTATTTACAAACTTCAAAATTTCAACAATGACTCAGCCAACTTATATAGTAGGCGATATTTAATGGCTTGAATGGTTATCGCGGTCTTCTGAGGTTCGAGCTTTTCAAATACGAATGCTTCATTCTGGCCGAGTGGTCTGGGGCGCTGCGTTCAAGTCGCAGTTCTCTTCGGAAGGCGCAGGTTCGAAAACTACGGATGACAGAATTAGAATGACGCCGATCTATTCACAGAGTGGGAATTACAAGATGTCTCGATGGCATCCCTTAAAGCAGCAACATTGCTCTTGCTGGCGTTCTCGGCATTCCTTCGAATTAATGAACTCGCTCCCTTGCGTTTCTCAGAATTGATGCATCATTGATGCATCATGGTGTATCACGGGCAGCAGTGAAATTTCGATGAAAAGAATAGAGAATTATGAGTTTCATATGTGATACGTGCTCTCCTTTCAAAGTGTCCACCTTTATTTTCAGAAGAGCAAAGGTGGAAGACCCCCAAAAAGGCACAACGTGACCTACAAATCTAAAAACCGTTATTGGAATCAGGGTTGGACTATCGCCGATTCACAGCTCACTCTTTTCGCGATGGAGCTGCTTGTTGTACTGTGCGACGTGGAATCAACGTAGGAAAAGTTGTGCAGGCACATGGATGGCTTTGCAGGAGTATATCTGTCGATCCACTATGTGAATTATCTTGAGTTCCGTAGTTTTGATGGCTTTCTGCACTGGATAACTTGTTTTAAGATCACTCTCGTTGCTGTCACTGCCTTCATCATCATCTCTCGCTAAGGTTCTCAATCAGTCGACTTACGTTAGAGGATCTGCACTTGATCGTTTTTTAATGAATGACCTCTGTTTTCGAAGGAAAAATTATGTTTCTTTCTTCGATTCGACTTAATACCTGATCAAGCACTATTAGCAGTGTTAGGTTCTGGAGTTTGTAGTACTAATATGTACTTTCTACCTCGTAGAACGTCGATAAACCCCACCATCTTATCCAAAACGGATATTTCACCGTAAAATACTGGAGGTGAAACGAGCTTCAAAACGTTCGAATGAGCTAGCTCGGGTTTTGGCTGTTGCTTGGAGTGTCGTCGTAATTATTATTTCAATCATCATCTTCGTTTCCATACAGATTTTGCCGGTTCTTATTCTTTCATGTTGTCTTCTTGGTTGTTTCTGCAAGAACATAGTACTACAATTGGTTTTTTTTTTTTCAGGTGGACCGATTCAACTTATCTCAGGGATTAGGACATGGTGTGTTTGTGCCGCTTATGATCTTTTGGTCTCTACTACCTCAGTTTTCATGTTCTTTACTCTTTTTTGAAACTTCGTTTGCTTCTAGGCAAGACGTTATGATAGCCGCACCACTATATTCTCTCCAGAAGGCCGTCTGTATCAGGTAAGTACACATCCCACTTTTTTCACTTTAAGATTGTTTGTTTCAATCAGGTCGAGTACGCTATGGAGGCAATCAGTCATGCTGGAACTTGCTTGGGTATACTTTCTACGGATGGTATCCTAATCGCTGCGGAGAAAAGAAATGTGCATAAATTGCTTGATGACACTGTATGTTCATTATGTTTTCTTTTTGTTGTTACTTCCACTTCTCTTTCTCTAAATGAGGTGTGAGTAGAATGTAGTTGGGGGGGGGGGGGGGGGCACATAGTGAAGGTGCACTTATTTCTCGGAGTAATCAATTAAATCAATCGGGTTCTAAGGCTTAAGGATTATTCTTAGAGGATCTATGACATGTAAGCTAAAGTTACCAAGGGAAAAAAAGTAAATTGGACCGTCGAGAAATAAGAGCGACACTTGGATGGGCCCTCAACTACATTTTCCCCTAGGATGGTAGGCCTCTGATGCTGCTGTGGTATTTTTTGTGCAGAAAAATAGAAGATATTTCGATGTTTCGTATTCTATCGAGCTTTACAATTATGTAGGCTGCAGAAAGATCAGGTCAAAACTCATCAAAAGCTGTGAACTACTGGGATTTCTCAAGGCGTCTCAACAACATTAGAGAGAAAGTGCTGCTTATTCAAAATGCATTGTGCCCTATACATACAGTTAGATACCAAAATTTTTGTCGTTCTCCTTTTCTTAACATTAGTAGTTTTGTTACCTTAATCGAAATCTTGCTTTTTTTCGTCTTCGAAACCATTTAAAGGATGCTTCCACGCTGTCAGTCGTGTGCGAAACGGAGGTAATGGAATGATCGTCATTGAGTTGTACTTTTTGGTAGCCGGCAAACTTTCTTTCGTGCAGTTTTTGATCTTCACCGTTGTAGTCATTTATATTCCATCAAACCACATGAATTGATGTTACATACATGAAATCTGCATCGTAACCAATTTTTGAACATAATTCGGACATTTCAAATCACCTGTGCAAATTATCATTTCAAGGAGTGGTTGACAGTTTCTGATTGTCACAGTCGATGATCTGATATTGGATAAGGTGTCCTCAGGCGTTCCGCTTTCGTTTCGACTCTATTTTCTTTTGAACTAACAACAATTTAAAAAAAAAGTCTTCTTGAGATTGTCTCAGTGTTCTCCTGTCTGTATCTTATCTCAATATATTAAGAAGTCGAAAAGAAACTTCTTACCAAAAAACTGCCATGTGAAGAAAAGTGTTCAGTAATACGATGTTTTTTTTGAACTCGTTTTTGCTTTCACTGCGCTTACCTCAGAGTGCTCTAAATATTTCCTCCTTTCACTCTACTTTTCATACTTTCGTCATATACAGGTTCTCGCTGAGAAGATTTATCGGCTTTCGGAGAACATCACCTGCACCGTTGCTGGAATTACTGCGGACGCCAATATTCTAATTAATCACCTGAGATGGTACTTCATTTATTCCTCTCATTATGAAGACATCTTGAAATTTAGTCCAACATTCCAAGGTGGGCGGCGCAGTACAAGCTGTCATATGGGGAAGAAATGCCCGTTGAACAGTTGGTACAGAATCTTTGCAACGAGAAGCAGCGCTACACTCAAATAGGTGGTGAGTAGTTTTTGTTAATTAGGCAGATTTCCCTGTGATTCTAAGTCAGTTTTGGGAAAATGTATCTGGAGCTCCTAAGTCAGTGTTTAAAAGGATAAAGTGTCTGGCGTTAATCAATCCGCTTGGGATGCGCCGCCACGCTCACTTCAATTCAGAATCATTTGAGGTTCACGAACGTGTAACTGGCCTATACAATGACTTGCGGGGGCTAGCCGATGTTTCAAGTCAGTGTTTTATCCTCCCAGACAAGTCTGGTACCGATTTATCGATTCCGGAGGGATGAAACGCTTGGCGAACCCTAGGGCGGATTCGAATCGTGCAGGTAGCGCAAACTCCAACCGCTACACTAAACCCGCCCTGAAGGCAGCATACCACGAATCTGAGGTGGTGCGGATTCCAGGTGGAGTGTTCGTATACGGGATAGTAGATTATGGAGAAGGGTGTGGTTCCGTCCACAGGCGCTGCACAGGGCTGGCGCGCTCCAGTCGAACTCCTTGTAGAAAATAGTGCGCCGGAACGCTCGAAGCCGTACTTCCGGACCGTTTTCCACGGCAATTAGGAAGAAATGGATGGAATCACCCTCCTCTCCATAATCTACAACCCCGTATACGATTACTCCACCGGAAATCCGTACCATTCCAGATTCGTGGGGTGATGCCTTTAAGCCAGTGTTTATTAGTAGCGAATGCTGGATTTCGAAGCATACAATGTTCTTTGATCATGTCACCTTGCTTCAAGATCATTATACTGCAATAGTATTATAGTTAAATCAGTCATTTTCGACTATTTGTTTTCTTAGGAAAACGACCATTCGGAGTATCACTTCTCTACATGGGATGGGATAAGCATTATGGGTACCAGTTGTATCAGTCAGATCCATCGGGGAACTATACGGGATGGAAAGCTACCTGTATTGGGAACAATCATCAGGTGAGCTTACTCGTACTTCAGCTTTTATGGGGACTGTTTTTTGGTTGCACGCAGACCACTTTACGATTATAATTTATTTTTTCTGTTATTTTTATCATCTTTTCAACGCTAAAAACTCGCTATCGGGTACGTTGAACATCTTATTAATAGTTTTGCTACTCCCATTCGGATTTTTGACAAATTTATCAACAACAATTTTGATAGTGTGTCGTTTTTATCACTAATACTGACTTTTTGAGTGGTTCAAAACTTCTGACTTGGCCCATACAATGCTTCGAGTCTTTTTTTACGTGCGATGCTATTATGTGATATCATGTATCCTTTTTTCTAAAATATATGAAAAGAGGAGTTGGCAGATAATTCACATTTTGTGATGCGGATGTGCTAATCTTGAAGTATAGAAAATGTATAGTTCAAAATGTAGATGGTTAGATTCTTTAGTACTCCATTTTCATAACTTCTGTTACAAGAAATATCAAACGCAATTGACCTCAAACTTCCTCAAATTCTTTTTTTCAAATTTCTCAATTTTCTCAAATTTCGAGTGCTTTAAACAACGAGGTGCAAAATATTCAAGACGCCTGAAATGTCTCAAAGTGTTTTCGAAAGCTGAAACATTCTAGTTCTTTCGACAAAGTCGATATAGGTAATATAAAATACATCAGCTCTTTTTGAGTGTAGAAATTGTCACTTCTTGCACAGTTTTCATTGTTTCTAAATTTTCAAGATTATTCTATCTTAATTGCGACTTTGTTCTACTAATCATGTGAAAGCTATGTACGTCTTTTCTTTTATCATTTTCCGAAGGGAAGCTTCTGCTACCACAACATTGTTCACGTGCACATTTCCAATTCACAAATCTTGATAGCGAAATATATGTAGAAGTGTTACAAGGGATTGTCGCACTGATCTTTTTGGCACTACTTTCTTTTTACATATATGAAAGGTGCAACACCATTTTATTTTGTTTAAGTTGTGTTCGCTCCGGAACTTCGCGTTTTAGGCAGCCATGTCTTTGCTAAAGCAAGAGTACAAGAGCCCTACTCTTGCGGAGGCAAAGAAACTTGCTGTGAAAGTCTTATGGAAAACTCTCGATGTGAAGCTGACCAACGAAAAAGGTGAGTTTATTGTAGTTTGTTCGTCTATCTCCCTGTCTGATTTTTGTTGATGTCATGTCCACCCAGACATTGCCGCGGATGCTTTAGCAGCAGACGGTTATCAGGTATTAAACAAATAAGGGCTCGACCAAGAAGCTAAAATTACTATGTATTGGGGAAATAGGGCGCTCAGACACTAAGGGTTACTAGGGGTAGAAAATCACGAGCGGGATTATTAGCATATACAGAGACATGTGCTGCATTCAGAGTTGCATTTTGTTTTCACCACTAGAACACTAGAATTCACTATGATTTTATGATTTTTACTATTTTTCGAATGTGCTCCCAGGAGTGAACTAAACATCTCTACATTGCAGTAGATTTTCCTTTTTGGGCTCTAATTGAGACGTTTTTCCTCTTATGCACACACATTCTTACCTGTAATAAGATATTACCTGTTAGTGAAATCTTAAGAAACATCATAATGGAGGTGAGTCTTATCATGTGTCCTTATTCACCTGTTGAACTATTTCATTTTTAGCATACCGCTCGAAACCTTCGAACGTAGCTGATTTCTCGAAACTTTTTTGAACTGATATTTGTTTTTCGTATATCCTTAGCAGCAGCCCTTCGTGGTGTGTGCCAGTGCATTGTCTAAAGGATAAAAAGGATGAAGTATCTGGCGTATCAATCCACTTGGGATGCGCAAATGCGTTTTACTGGAATTCGTAATCGTTGAGGTTTTGGAACGCGTGTTGGCCTATACAATGACTTACGAGTTCCAGCCGGTGATCAAGTCAGTGTTTTTATCCACCAAGACAAGTCTGGTACCAATTTATCGACCCCGGAGGTATGAAAGGCTTGGTTTGCACTAGGGCGGTTTCGAATCCTCGACCGTGTGGCTACAACGGACCTCTAACCGACTGCGCCCCACCAGCCCTAATGTAGAGAATGCAAAATAAAAAACTGACCAATGCATAGTCAATTTTTTATTTTGCACCACTTGTAATTGGATCATTGCTCAAATGTTATTATTTGCTCGAAACATACAATAATGAGGAGGGTATTAATACCGCTTGAAAAGACCTGATTTTATGTTACTCTCCCAACAGAGTAGCTAACAAAAGCCAATATCAGGAAATATTATGACGGAACTGAAAAAAGACCCGCCGCCATTGAAGATAGCGGGATCTTGGTTACCGCTGATCAGCAATCAATGGTTTAGACGTCAGTGAACTTACTGCAACGATATGTTTCCAATAATTCTAAGCTATTATAAACTGTTAATGTCTGAACTGTCTAACTGTCATCCAGCAAAGAACATTTACACGACCGGCAGCACGTTCTGTACGGCTAGCGTTCCCTCGCCTCGCCCAAATAAAGAGAAAGAAAAAACAAGTTTATTATCTTTTCCGAGATGGTAAGGACGATTATGTCAATTGGCAGAACCTTAAGTTGCAGTCTTCTTAGGAAGAAAGAGAACTTTTCTCTTCCATTCAATTCTTTCACATTTCTTTTTTTTAAGTGAAGTATTTCATGCCAGAATATTTCGCTACTTTTTTCTATGCACTTTTTGTCCTGTTTTTCATCCTAACGACCTTTCATTTTCAGTAGAAATGGCGGTTCTGACACGCCGTGATGGCAAGACTGTTGTTGAGGAATTAACAGCTAGTGAGGTTAGCTCGGATTTAGTAACTATCCGTTCTTATGTAAATATATATACATTCTATGATCTCCCTGTTCACGCTCACGTTTTTGTATTTAAGGTTGAAAAGCTTATCAAAGAACATGAGGAGAAGGAGAAGGAAGCGGAGTCAAAGTGATCGTTATGGATTTATATGTAAAATTCCACTGTTTCTTGTTAACTCTTATTGATCTTTATATATAGTTTGTCTTATGCAGATACTTCCACTGTTTTGTACGGTTAATAAATGATAAAGGCTTGTATTTACCGAGGATTTGAAGTGTTTGGACTAGTGTCGTGAGATACGGATCAATTTATTGTTGTGGAGGTGTGATTACAGTTTAGTCCCACTGGAAAGAAAGTTATTGTTCTGTCGCATTCTACTTTTTTCCTCTATAGAGTAATAACGTTAAAGTTTGTGTCGTACAAGTGCTGCACTCCTCTTTCGAGACATTTTGTGCTTTACTATAAAAAAACTATTTTTCAAGAAAAAAAAAAGAAACCCCATTGAAGGGTATATGCCTTTCAACATTTTTTCCTTTCCCTCTTTAGCTTGTTTTCACTTAGTGAAAGAACTTAGAATGCGTAAGCTACTGTATTACCTTTATTTTTGGGAAGTACGAGGTATTTAGGGGAAAGGAAGCAGTTAGCAGCCAATTAGGGTATATCACAATGCTAGGTGAAATGTACAGGTAGAGAAGTCAGGTCTGGCAGCTCGTATATTTTTATATCGTAGATGCTTCATGCTTATCGAGTCCCAGTAGTGGACTCACAAATCTATAAGTTTTCGTCTTTAAGGTCAAATAACTTCAAGTAACTCTAACTTGTGCTCTTCAGCTTTTCCGATATCGTTGTGATGTTCCTGCCAAGATATCACAGAGTTATGGTCACAGAGTTACTTATTAAGACAGAGGCCTGTCTTAATAAGTGTTGACAATAGTAGTTCACGAAATTGGAAATCCTCAATCTCCTTTTTTTCGACTGTTTTGATTGTTTTCGACCGCGCTCTTTGGAAATCCTCAATCTCTTTTCTTTTCGACTGTTTTGAAAGCAGTTTTGTTTTGTTGAAAGCCGCAAGTGAACGGAATATCGCGTCGTACCAACAGTACCACGCAAAGTTTTAGAGCAATGGATAGGATATTTTTGCTGTTGATGAAGTTTTTAGGCATTCTCCAGCATCAAGACTGGTTAACAAAATTGTAAGTTAAATGATGTAGTAGTTTACAGATGTCGTTAACAACATCCGAACTCTCTTTTCTACGTCTCCTTGAACGAACAAAAAGGCTAGCTAGAGAGGATTTGGCGGCGAATGTGTGGAAAGTGAACGCTGCAGTGCTGTACTTGGAAAATTTGTTCAGCAGACTGCACGATGAGAAGAGGTGAAAATATGTTTTATGAGGGTATGTGTTGAGTACTTGCAATGTTTAGTTTGCACAATGCGGATACGTTGATGCAGTACGGACGAGAGTTGAATCAGATGAGACTTCTAGTAGAAGCGGAAAGCTGCGTAAGTATTTTGTTTTGTTAGTGTTTTCGATACATACATTGCATGATTACAGTTTGCCGTTGATTCAGCTTTCACTTAAATATATTGGAAGTTTTCTAGCTAGACTCTCGGTCTCGATAATGAAATTTTTAAAACCTTCCATTTCCTTGGATCTGAATTAGGTGGGCTGAGCCGCTTCCTAAGCTGCCACCACTGTTGTCCTGTCAGCGAAGTCAGCAAAATAATGGTGGCAGCGGCTTTGTAGGGAGGTAGGCGGTAACATCAGGGCAGTTCTTGAGAACTGCTTGGGAACGCAACCACGTAGCACTTTTATAGACCTGTTTTCTCTTTACATTGGTTGAAGCAGAAGAAGATCAAAACCTTTTCTTCCAGCCGCTTTACATCGGTTCAGCTCAGAAGCCTGAGAAAGCGTTGTGTGCATTGGATGGATTCAGGAAACGATTTTAAGTCTCGGCATAACACATACTATCTGATGCTTAACATAGCATAACACATACAGCTAATTCTTTTCGGAAGGCAGAGGTTCCCGCGTGTTGTGCACCAATTAGAGAATATTGTAGCGGTTAAATAGCGTTTTAACTTACTGCTTCCGCTATCGGTGCAAGATCCTGTTCTGTAAGCAGTGAGAGCGACATTTTCCAGAAATCATCAGAAGATAAACTGTCGCAACTGGATCTCATCCCGCGGCATTTTCCCGAGGCGACCATTGACATTCGATCGCAGGATTCGAGTAAGCTGCCCTCACTTTCCGCTAGTCCTTAAACTGTTTTATTTAATTCTTCAGATGGCACTTTACACAAGTCAACAGAAATTGCTTCCGAGTTGCGCGTGCGAAATCGGGCCGTTTACAGAGCAGATTTACGTAAACAACTGCTTGGAGAGGAAAAGAAACGTAAAGAGGAAGGTACGAGTTTTACTACTGATTATTTCATATCCTACTTTTTGGATGAACATTAATCATTTCCGCTGAAAGAACACTCTAGTCGTTTGAATCCGGTAGTATCCGGTAGTGTGTCTTCCGATATTATCGTGCATGGTGTGCTAAACAAAGCGGAGATAGGAGATATTGAGCAGGAAAGGGAATTGAATAAATGTGCGTGCTCTAGAATTACGTTGCCTGAGTGGTGTTTGATGATTGCGAGGCTATTATATTTGAAGGATAAGAATTCTTCACCATTATATTGTGACGGGTTCGCACGAGTCAATATATCCAATTATGCTAAAAACAGCTCTGATCGAAATAGGGGATCATGTTTTCGTGCATCCTCGTAGTTTTGGCTCATCCCGAATGAAGAAGCTGATCACAGTGGGTGTGGTCTTCCGTGATCATTTTTCACCAATTTCTGTAGTCTTTGAACTTTAATATCTGAAAGGAATAGAAGAGCTCTTTGCGTCGTTTCCACGTTACGGTTTGCAGCGTGGTTCAACACAGACTGAATGCTTTCCCCAAAACAGTTACCGTATCCACAATTGAAATATGCGAGAACTTCTGCTAGTGAAGTTTTGCTAAGGCTATTGAGGTGTGGAAAAGGAATCAATAAATTGATATGTTGCATATTTCTAACCTCACGCCAATGCAACGCTCTGGCCTACGTGAGATTCGCGAAGTCTCAAGACGTGGTGAGATAAAGGTCACAATCAGCGATAAGGGAGGAGAGTTTGTGGTCATATAACGTGAACTAGACATGGCCATCACTCGAAAACATCTGGATGACGCTATACTCTACCATTCTTCGTCACATGAAGAGTTCGTAAAACAAGGTCACCATCTCAGTAGAGTTTGGGTAAAGACCGGAAAGGCTGCGGGGTTACATTAAACAATGTTCACAAGGCTGAAATGCGATTTTCATGCTTACCCGGTTCTATACCTGCTAATAAAAACAAATAAGCAAACTCTCTTCCTCTTCTTTTCGTTCAGGAGACCCAGAGGTATTCAAAGTACGCCCTATCATAAGCAATGTAGGTGGGCCCACGGATAGAATAACTTGGCTTTCGAACGCTATACTTGCACCATTGCTCAAGTATGTTCCCGCGCATCTATCCAACACAAACATGTTCCTTGAACAGCTTCAGAGAGCGCGTTCAGGAAAAGAATGTGTCATCGGATCTTTTGATGTCACATCGCTTTATACAAATGTTCCAAACAGCGCTGCAATGCAAGCTGAGTTCGAGCTACTCGTAGAACGTCGAGGCACTCTAGACTTGCATTTTCCATAAGGCAAATTATGACGCTCCTGGATGAATGCTTAAAGTGCTTCATTTTTCGTTGGGCCGGAACCAAGGAAATAAGCACGCGGAGGAGTCATAAAGGTGAAGAGCAAAGCGCTCGGTGGTCACGGCTATGAAACGGCTCTAACCATTTATCTTTTGCGTAATGCAAACTAAGTTATTGCACACCAATGACCGGATCCACCGACGCCGGTAGATCCGTCGCACCCGATATTATGGCAATCTGGCGCCGGCGCACCGATCTGACGCCATTGGACCCGTTGCACCCCCTTCTATAGGTATCTGGCGCCGGTGGACCCGTCGCATCCCCTCCTATAGGTATCTGACGCCGGTGGACCCGTCGCACCCCCTCCTATAGGTATCTGACGCCGGTGGACCCGTCGCACCCCCTCCTATAGGTATCTGGCGCCGGTGGACCCGTCGCACCCCCTCCTATAGGTATCTGACGCCGGTGGACCCGTCGCATCCCCTCCTATAGGTATCTGACGCCGGTGGACCCGTCGCACCCCCTCCTATAGGTATCTGGCGCCGGTGGACCCGTCGCACCCTCCGTAGGTATCTGACGCCGGTGGACCCGTCGCACCCCTCCTATAGGTATCTGGCGCCGGTGGACCCGTCGCACCCCCTTCTATAGGTATCTGGCGCCGGTGGACCCGTCGCATCCCCTCCTATAGGTATCTGGCGCCAGTGGACCCGTCGCACCCCCCTTTTTGAATTTCGTGACTGACACACACACACGTGACAGAATAAGCTCGTTATTATTTATTATATATCATGATAATCATTATTATATAGAATGATATATTTGTAACAATTTTTGAGTTGTTATAGGAATGTTTCATGAAAGAAGCTGGAGCAGTTCATCAGAACTATTCTTGTAAAAAACCTAGTTTGTCAATAATTCTTCTCTTGGATGAACATAATATGTGCAAGCGCATATTTGACGATGTACTATTACCTTCGTCACTTTTCGAAAGGAACAAAACATTTCTAGGGTCTGATGACTTAATGAAACACGAAGAGAAGCAGGAAAATATTGCAAACGAACTTCTTTCTCTCACAAGATCTCTCAAACAAAACATGACCATTGCCGGCAATGTCTTGAAGGACGACAATAAGGTATTCTTTTGTTTTTTTTTTAGGTTCAATCTGTGGATTTATTCACTTTCTTTAAGTAAATGTTTTCTAAGCCGTCTCTTTTTCATGCTCCTTCCATGAAGGTTCATCACAGTCTATTTTCATTTATTTTCATTCTTTTCTTAGGTGCAGATGATTGTCCACAGTCATTTTTTGCGTTTGAGTAGCTCTGTAATTTTATTGGAAATTATTTCTGTAAAATACTTGATTCTCTAAGTAACTCAAAATAATTCGTACGTTCTAAGTTCGAATAAGTAGTGAATATGTTTAGTGTTGGAGTCACTTACATCTACAGAATCACACCCCCTTAGGTTCGCTTTTCTCCAATAACGAATTTTATTTGTTCTTTACTTACATATCATTGTCAAATTGTCAACTCAGATCGTTATCGCTACCAGTTATTTCTAGCCCCACTATGCCTCGATCGTCGTATACGGTGTCACCCTGCTTTCTCTGCGACCAGACTTCATCTTTCATAGAAAAGTGGTCATTGAATTGTTATCTGAATCTCCACTCAGTTGGAGCTCTTTGTTACTCCAATCTGCGAGTGGTAAATTAGTAATTGTGTTCACAGAGGCCTTTAGTAGATGGTTGAAATGAATCGAACGAGTGCTTCATTTCGTAAACATCTCACATTGCTTGCAGATGCACCTGTAGACAAAGTAACACTGGAGAAGCAAATAAAACACAACATATAATTATAAACCGAGAGGAACTGCTTACCTTTCCCATAACTTCCATCTTCCAATTCAGGGTTGAAAATGGCGATGGACCATTTTAGGAAAGATGAGCTTTGACTTCTAATCGTAAAATTTCAGATTCAATAATTCATATTAATCAGATTAATTGATTAAAACAGTAACAACAAACCGGATTTTGTTTGAAGTTTCCGCTCTGCTGGTTTTGCTTGAATTGACTTAGGCTAGAATCCGCAATCGCAAATCCGTTCATGGTTAGTTTCTAGGGTTCTCACACCGAAAATTCTCTGTGAGAGACGATCCCGTTTTGCAAATAGCATCGCTATGAACGTTATGGCTTGATTAGCATTACTAATTACGTGATTTATTTGTTTTCAATGAACTATCTTACTGAACGATCCTTCGTAATGCTGAGATTTAGTGTTCTCAGTGAATGTGCTAAGATGAGCCAACATCATTAATCATTTTTCGTAGTACTTTCTTTGTTACCAGCGAATATTGTGCAATATTTGACCTAAACTGAGGACGATTTTTGCATGGATAACAACTACATATTTAATCCCTTCTGTTATTAGAGCTATAAATTTTGTAGCGACTTACGACAATGAACTCACAAGTGGATGCGAACACGGCAAAGCTTGGAACTGAGGGGACTCGTCTTGCACACCACGCCTACAAATGTGGTTTCGATTGTGCTTTAATTTTTATTGCCCTCTTTATTTTTTGGTCTTTTATTTGTATGGTTGTCGTTATGAAGATATTCCCTAAAAGAGTAATATCCTGATACTTTCTACTTTGAGAAATTCTCATCAGATATGTATGTGGTATTATCTCATTCTTTAATCAGATCGGTATCCCTTTCTGTGATAAAAAATATCTTCCAAGTGCTTAATTTTTCTACTGTTCTGAACTATTTCGTTAGTGTTTTATTGCTAGCGTCTTCACCGCATAGCAGTGCACTTTGTGACACTTATCGGATCCTTGCAGCATCGACACATCCGTTCTTAAACGTGTATTAACTTCGTGAACATCGAGTGCTTTCCTGCTTATCCTTCAGACTATGACATTCCTGTTCGTCTCCTTTTCGTTGTGATAATTTACCGTTTTCTCCCTGATGTGAACTTCTCGCTTTTTTAAAAATTCTAAATCGTGTTTTGTTTGCTGAGCACTACAATGCGATATGTGGCGTAACGCTAGGATTCTTGAAATATAAGGACGAATTTATTTATCACTGGTTCTACTTGACTTGAATAAAGCATAATAGTGTATAAATTTGAAGAAATTTCTTATGGTTACTTCGCTAGCATAGGTGCGCGCCGGACCCTTCTCAGGTGAAGAGGGTCTAGCTCATGGTGCAGGTGCAGCTCAAGTGACGAAGATCCATTCGTCAACTGTCCAAAAGTAAAGTGGGCCGAAGCACCGGCTTCGATTATCGCGACTGTGAAAGCATAGTGGATCTCGAAGACGACGTATTTCTATCTTTGATAGATGTCGACCTTCTTTTGTTCTATCCTTCTCATTGTTTTATTCGCTTATTTTTTTGAAATCTCCACGACGAATTTCGAATTCGGTATTTGGTCATATATAGTTTTATCTCTACTATTTATTTTCCACGCATGAGTTTTTCTTATGCATACAATGTATGGATGTCACCGCGAAACCGGAGATTACATCCACAAAATGGGTCTTGTCGCTCGACAAGATGCAATATCTGAAGGCTTATGAGACAAAATTTCCAGGTAGTAATTTGTTAGTGGAACATTTCGAAAGTTCGTATTTCTGTCCTCCCGAAGTGCCATCGTGTAGCTGACATTCTCATTTGAGAAAAAAAAACACTTCATATTTCATATTCATATTACCAGAAACATAAAAACGAAAAGATACGTACGCGTAAGGTAGCATACTCTTATGAGGTTTTCGCCTGTACGTTGATTCGGGAAGTTGCAAGTATCACGCGGAAAGTGCGGATCGAACACATAAATCCAGGAATCTGAGGTCCCACCTAGGGACGCTACAACTCCTTACACGTTTAGGAGCGACCAAATGAAACTGCGTGAACTTCTGACAAAATTATGCAAAAAAATGAACTTTTACACTCATGTGAATATAGAATTCATCTTAAAGCCTGAAAAGGATAAGGCGTCTGTCGTATCAATCCTAGCATTCTTAAGTGGTCAATTCGGACGGGATAGCTTATTTTCAACGTGGTGTGTCTTTAAGCGTTCGATTCCCCACAAAGTCCCGCAGATAAATATTTAGAGCTTCAAATTAACTTTGTTAATGATTTCTTCATATGATCCACACACAAAAAAGCCTATGTCGCCTCGGATACCGTAAAATGTCAAACTATATGAGTATAGTTGAAGCAGCATCTACAGAACCATTATACCGTCAGATTTGATGAAAGTAAGATTTGAATGCGGTTTCTATCAACGGAGCGCGCTTTTCATGATCTAATTTCGTATTTTCTATCCTAGCTAAGTTGAGCATCGGACCATGCTATGGGATGACTATGGGATGCGCCATCGGGTTTTACTGCAATTCGTAATAGTTGAGGTTTGGGAAAGCTTATTGCCCTGCACAATGACTTGCGGTGACCACCCGACGATTAAGTTAGTGTTTTATCCTCTCAGACAAGTCTGGTACTCATAAAAGATGAAGGGCAGGGTTGGTATTGCTGCTGTTTCGAACCATCGACCGTGCGGCTTCCACGGACCTCTTTCCGACTGCGCTCCACCCGCTCCAGAATGCATCTTATGTGATTTAAACTTCGTCAATTGCCTAAGGTGCTTTTGAACCTTCAGATTTTTTGAACTCATAGGGATTATTCCGTTTTTAAGCTGTGATGCTTAAAAATTACGTCTTGAACTTTTCTGCAGGAGAGAAACAATACCAATAGAATATGGAAATTTCTACAAACACATTTTAATCATTTATGCAAGAATACCAGTAGCGGCACATGACGCAAAATGGCATATGGCGGAATATACCGGTTGCATCGATTATATTCTTAGTACACGAATATGTAGTGCTTGAAGCCTCAAAGTTAATTCAGTAAGAGTCTGACACATGAATGTTACCTCAAAGTGTGGTGCCACTAAGCTTGCCGAACGAACTACTATCCAGCAACATAGAAATCACGTTTGCATACAACTTTATGGACAGTGATTTGAAAAACAAATAAATTTTGCAGAAACGTGAACAGAAGAAAGGAGACTGAAAACGCTCTTCATGAATTCTTATTTTATTACAAAAGCTTTTGAGGAAATTTTAGACAAATGGCTATATGCTAAATCCATGCGAAAATGTGCACTTTCAATGCTTTCTTTCCAGCGTTTTATTGTGATGTCCCGGATGTGCGCAGTACCATGTGTGCTCAATACGCAATCAACTCCAGCTCCGCCTTTCGTTCTTTGCAGCTCTTCCGCTGCATCCAACAACGAAATAGCTCAATGTCTTTAGTCTCTTCTTTTTTTCTTAGAACAAAACATATCTGGATTACTGTACTTCTCGTGGTCCCTCAGCAGTTCAGTTAAAGTGTAACATTTAGAACAGCGTTAACAGCGTAGTGGATTCTATCTGTTCATCTACAAATGGATTGAGAGAAGAAGTTATAGAATTCCATTTCTCGAGATGCAAATTTTTAAGTACATCTACTCACAAGAGATTAAAGAAAAGCTTCATGTTAGCTGAATTACAAACGGGACTTTTCTTAACTTTCCTTAACGGTTCCTTAACGATTCCCTCCTGCCTTATTTGTCTTTAGATGAAAATGCTAACTCTACGATAAACTTATAGCTGAGATTGGGTAGAAAAAGTGAATGTTTCGACAGACTATGCAGAGAATTCCTTGACTCTATTGTCTTCATTTTGAATTTTGAAAACGCATGAAATGGATATACTTTTACTTGGATGCATGTCGTCTTTTTTTGGCGAACTTAATTTAGTGAAACTTCTCTTATCCTTTTTCCATTCTTTTCAATTCACTGGCGCGCAAATATTGTGTGCTGAAATAGACAGGAGGACTAGACCTTACCCGATGCCTCGTTTGAACAGTTCTTTGTTATCCATACTAGAATTTCATGAGCAAATTTTTAGTTTTACTTTATTTTTCGCTTGGTGGTTT
Organism: Necator americanus; assembly: GCF_031761385.1. Lineage (NCBI taxonomy): Eukaryota > Metazoa > Nematoda > Chromadorea > Rhabditida > Ancylostomatidae > Necator > Necator americanus. Next base: position 37,554,744 of record NC_087371.1, on the reverse strand, counting down.
TCACTTCTCTGACAAAGCTAATAATGAAGCGAAACTTATTGCTGTCAATTATCCGGAGACATCATACTTTCGGGGATCTAACTTTCAGTTTCAGGCGTTTTTCATTTCCAGCCAATCGCGTCAGTTCTCAGTTCTTCTGTTTACATCTGAATGTCACACATGGGATTTTTATCCTCTAGATATTGAGACCATGCGGATATTCTGCCTCATTTTTGAACAATTCTGACAGATTCTCATGGACAGAAATCCTTGTGAACCTAGAGACATTAGAGCCAGATCAATCTGATAAAATTGACGGAAAATTTTTGTTGCAATACATATGCAACATTTGTAAAAAAAAAAGACTTGTCAACATTTGTTTTTCTCGAGAAAAACACTCCTCTTTTCCCTTTTGTCGGATTTTGTAGTAGTTATCCAGTGGTCGATATTTATCTTTCTTATTTTTCTGCAATTCCTATTATCTAGTTATCATTTATCTCATTTGGCGTATGTAACGTAGTCGGTAAGAGTTCTCGCTGCAGCTGCACAATTGCACGATTGATTGTTCGTGACCGCCGTAGTGCCAACTAACCCTATCGTCCTTCCAGGGTTGGTGAATCAGTATTAGATTTGTCTGAGGAAAAAACACTTACTTGATACATCGGTCTATTTTCTACTACCTACATCTACTAGGGATCTTGCCGTTAATTGACAAAGTGAAAAAGTATGACAAATTTACTGTAAGTTTGGAATTCTGACTCGCGACACTTTGGCTTCTTGTGTATCTAAAGCGAGAGTATTCGTTCTTTCTTAGTAGGATAGAGAGCGAAAAGGTGAGGATAACACATAACTGTGGTTGAATAAAAAAATTGTTCTGTGGAGAAACCATCTGCTGAATTATCCCTGAGGAGCGGTATTTTTCAATCGACAACAAATCATATCAATATGAACGACCGAAGGCGTCACCCTGATTGTGCAACTTCACCAAACATCCCAAATTTTTCACATGACCGTGTTTATTTACTTTAAAATAGCTAATTTTTTCGACTTACAATTAGAATGGTGCCGATTTTTCCAAAAACATTCTGATTCAGAATAAGTGTGTTTCTTCTTCTTTTTCTGATGTACCATTGGTGTATACAAGTGGATAAATAAAGAAATAAATAAATGGACAAATAATTATTCTCTTGTTCACTAACGTATTAGTTTTTTCCCTAAATTTGCTTCTATTTTTTGAATTTCGTCGTTCACTGAGTGGAGCTTTGTAGATACTGTTTGGATCGCTGGATTGAATTAGAGATTATGAGCTTCTGACATGGATCCTGATGTTTTGCGAAACGATTCCACTTCTATATTTTTCTTTGATGACGCTGTGGCTAGCATTCCAAATTACCTGAGCTTCTGAGACATTGACTGGGCAGACAAAGACTCTAGAATGTTCCTAGTCCTTCAGTGCATTTTTCACTTGCTTCATAAAGAGCGAAACATATGTACATTTAAAATGATCTTCAATATCTGTTGGCTGGCTTATCCACGCCGAACAGTGAAATACATATAGGACACGGTTCAACTACAATTTCACTAAGCTTCTCTAACTTCTGTAGAAATTAATTTCTGCTTTTTCACAGTGGAGACGAATCGGACATCGCTATACGTCCAACATTTATCATTTCATTCATTTATCATTAATCATTTACCATTTTTCTTATTCAAAGAGCCATTAGTGATGATCTATACTCCGCCTTTTTTTCTGCAAAACTACTATAAACGAGGCCTTCTAAAGCCTGGAATATACTCTCCTCATTACTCTCTTCATCTCTTTTCTCATTTTCCATAATTCTTTTCCTTCTTGCTTAACTTTTCAATGTCCATCCTGTCAAAAATGCACTTGTCAGTGATCGTCGGTGGCAAAACACTTCTGTAAAGAGTGCGTAAACCGTATTATTTGTGAGACCACTCAGTAGTACCTATACTATTTCTCATCTTCATCTGACTGTAATACTTCTTCCACTCAGGCGTGAATCGTTAATTAGGTAGCTGGAAGTTTTTCATAACAAGTTTTAAAACGCAACATTTGCTAATAAGCAAAAAATACAGCGATATTAATAACAATCCTTACCTAGACTTGGCACATTAAAGCAGCGTATTACGAACTTGAGATAGTGTGGAAATCTGATGAAACATATAGAGTTTAGGACGTAAGTTAAGAGTAGGAGCATGGACCCATTCAATTTCCTCAACTCGTCCTAAAAAAACGACGTGAGAATGACATTTGTTCTTACAAGGTACGTTAGAACGCTCCACTGCACACGCTCCGATCCCCTCAGCCTACTCATTGATTTTACTTGAACAGGTTGCTGAGGAGACCTCATCGATCTCCGATCGCTCGCATCTGGGTGCGGCGTGTGCCCAATGGTGACGCATTCCAACTTAGCTCGTAAGAACGAAAGCTATTTCCCACGCCGTTTTTTAAGGACGAATGGGTGGAATTAAGCGTGGCACGGTCGTATTCGTAATCTTTAATCCTTAACTCTATATTTTCCACCAGGTTTCCAGTCTACGTTATTTCCGTGATAAGCTGTCTTTAAACCCAGAAAAACCCAGAAAAACACCCAGAAAAATGTTTGAATTTCTTACTAATTATTCCTACAGTACTGCGTTTATTGAGAACTTCCAATAATCTCTTTCGGATTCCTATTGTCTATATTCAAGGACGCTACTATGCTAGAACTTGCCTTTCTGGCTTTTATTGGTGCTATCTCAATGGAATCAATGGTCATTAAGTGCAAAGTCTAAGTCTCACCTTACGTTCGTTCCTTCTTTGTTTCGTTAATAACTCCTCTGACTGCATCGCGACCTTGTTCACTGATGAGGATTTATTCTACTGGAATGTCTTCAGTGTTCAGAAATTCTATGAAAATCAGGCATTTAAAGTTCTATGAAGGAAAAGTTAGATGAGAGGTGTTTTCCTTTTTTAGTGGGAGAATTTGTGCAGATTTGTACCTAATAACATCTTAGATAACGCTGAACTTTTTTTTTACCTGCGCGAGTTTAAATTTAAAAAAAAACGCCATTACTTATGCATTAACCTAGCGATGCTCATTAAATGGTTCAAGTATGTACACAGAAACCAACCGGCTGCAACAATTATGAGACAGGGATTATCACATTTTAGATGAAACTCTTCCATATATTCTACTTCTTCCAAGCGAGCCAACAATCGCCATTACTGGAGTAATTCGCCTCCAGAGTCTTGTGTTTTTTCTACCGTCCTTTTTCATTTGCGCGCATCTGCGATCCTATTTTGGAATCCATAGCAAAATCAAAGACACTACTTTGTAGAGAAAGAAATGCTCTTTCGAATGTTACAATTTACCAATTACAACGCTAAACGTTTTTCTTTGAGCGAGTTTAAATTTAGAAAAAAACGGCAGAATTGGTGTGAACTGTATAGGATACACATTATCCGCAAAGCTAATCCATCTTCTGTTCATTTTTTGATGAGAATAGTTTTTCAGAATTTTCTATATGAGAAACACTAGAAGCTTTGCAGAGAATGTTCGATTTATTCTGAAAAATGTGTGTGAAACATGAATTCTTATGCACGCGAATTTCTGTTGGCAACTAAACGTTGACTATTTTTGGCATCGAAGTTTCACATTAGAATGGGGGGGAACTAGACAGAAGAAAGGATTGTTTGTCAATTTTTAATGTGTTTATGTATTTGAAGTATGAACGACGGAAAATGAGATATTTTCAAAAACACTCCATTATGTATACATTTCTCGAATTGAAAGCATTCACAGACGTTTTCGAGATGGAACCTTTTTTCTCTCTTAGAGCGGCTCCAGGACGTAGTTTGCAAATGTCATGATTAAGGACCACGTTGAAAGTTCCGGAATTTGAGAGAGTACACTCTAAGCTTTCAGTATGCGCGACGTCGACTAGAACCCATCCGACAAAAGTGGCTCGCGTGCTAGTTTGCGGGAAATTTTAGATTTTGTGAGAGGCGCAAAGATTCGGTAGGACGTGTTTTCGCGGACATTAAGCACACTGATGGGTTTGAATGCTCCTAACGTCTCAAATTCCTGGATTCATGGAGTCACTTTGCGTCTTTATCCTATAGTCTATGTTTACAGTGATACTTCTGAACTGCAGACTGCAGAGCAGCAGAGAGCACGAAATTGTAGGTGTTGTGATCTCTCTACGAATAGATAGGTTAGGAGTGCTAGTTTACCTCACCTTGTCGCACCACATCTCTGTACGATACCCCAGACAAGATACGTCTGAGCGAACACGCCGCGATATACGGTATACGTGCCGCGTCTTGGAGTGCGCGGACAATCAGGTGAGCTGGTGACGGCGTCCCTCTTGAAGAGGTGCGTATATCACGTTATTAGGTGCATCATAGGGGTACCGGTGCGACAGGCCACTTTTTCGGATAATTAAGGAGAATTGGGCATCGTTGCGCTCATGATTGTGAATAGCCCTATCCCTAGGATAACCATAACAACCTCAAATTCGTGGTATGCAGGGAGTGTTACGGAGTCTTTATAGTTGGCTACATCCGAGAAGTTACCGAGAATTAGATAAAATAAATTCTCCCAACGGCACTGACCAACGCTTTATGTGTTGCTTTTTTTTAGACAAAGGATAAGGGATGAAATGTCTGGCATTAGTTAATCCGCTGGGGATGCGCCACCGCATTCACTTCAATTCATGATCATTCGAGGTTTACGAACGCGTGTCTAGCCTATACAATGACTTGTGGGGGCGAGCCGATGTGTCAAGTCAGTGTTTTTATCCTCCCAGACAAGTCTAGTTCCAATTGATCCCGAAGTGATGAAAGGCTTGCTTGCGAGTAGGACGGCTTCGAACCATCGATCAATCGTGCAGACACAGCGAAACATCTTACCGACTGCGTTTTTATCAACACGCTCTCCCTACTTGTTCTTCCAGTACATCTCATCGTTAATAACTCATTACTCATGTAGACTATTTTACAACTGAAGTTCTTTTGTTTGTTTCTGATGTCATACATTTCCGTTCCTGTTGGATTTCGAGAAGATAACACAAAAGTCGTTTTTCTTTGCTTAACAAGCGCAGAAATTTATTACTTTAGAAAGGAGGAGGTTCGTTAGCGATTCATGTGGTGAAGAGAAGATACGCCCAGTAGGCGAAAGCTCTTTGAACAAAGCGTTAGCGACTAGAGTCTTTGTGGAATGGAGATTTGTAGAATGAGAGAAAGGGAGAAAAAAAAGAAAGAAGCAAAAGCGTAGCCGTATAGTGCACTGCACTTACCTAACGCGCATATCCACACCTATCTCAATTCAAGCTTCCCGTAGTTTTGCGCGATTATCGCGTTCTCTGACAGCGCCAGTCGTTTCAATTAGCCAAAAAAGCCGTCGAATTGCCCGTAAATAGTTAACGATATGGAAACGACGATGGGACGCGTAGCTGAGTTCCGCCTGTTCACCACACTTCCTCTAAAGCTTTGGATGGCATCGCTTTGTGGTCCCTTTTCGGCGAGAATCCTTCAAGTGCCCTATTTTTAGCTTTCACATAATGATTTTTGTGTATTTCACTTTCTTTGCCTCATTGATGTATATTAGCGTTTGTCACCACCTTCCTATAACTCTTAGTTGAAATGCGCAATTTTTTCCATTACGCCAATTTTAGTATCTTTGTGTCATCGATTAAGAATCGTCATCTCCAAACAAGAGCGTCTAGTATCAATTTCCTTTGGGGCTTTGAAGACGGCGAAAAAGCCGAGACATTGGACTAGAAAAGGTTCTGTCTGTAAATTTTGTAGGCACACTAATAAAACCATAAATGGAAGTATATCGAAGCTTGAAAAGTTTGAATTACAAATAATACAATGATGGTTTTCTGTGATTACTTTGGAAGGTCGGGCAAGATGTTGATGTTCTCCGCTTGTTGTCCGCCGGTACACCATATCTACTTCCAAATAAAGTTCTTCGTTATGGCACACCATCGGGCGGAAATAATAACAGAACTCATCCGCTAGTTCAAAAGGTTGTTTGTCCACCCTAATTCCAGCTCCGTTGAAGGTCTCGAGGAGACCAACATCTGCTTGCATTTATCAAGGCGAAGTCGCAGTCCGTATGCTGCAGTTAATTCCCATATGAGGTTAACAACATGCTGTAACTTCGCACTGCGTGACGCGATTATCACTACATCGCCGGCATACTCGACGTCCATTAAGGGACGTGCAGAGGGGCTAAAACGACATTGCTCTAACACTGTTTAACTGTTCTTTGCATTATTATCGATGACAAAGTTGAACAGAAAGGGTCTCACCATGGCCCCTTGTTTCATTGCTTTTTTCACTTCAAACGGTTCATTGATTCATGTCATCAAGTAGACGAAAGAACTTTGGTGGTACTCCTCTGGTGCGCAGCGCGTTAAGAAGGCGGTTTCGCAGAGGAGTATCGCAGAAAGCGGCTCCGAAGTAAAGAAAAGCGAACTATAGAGGCTTTGAATACCGCTACTACACTTCAATCACCCTCTTCACAATAAACACCTGATCAATCGTCGATCGACCGGACGAAATCCTGCTTGTTCGTCCTGGGTGTTAGATGCAATGTTAGATTACCCGATCAGAGATGATCGGCTCCAAAACATTGTGCATTAGACGTAGCAGTAATATTCCTCAGTAATTCCAATTCAATTTGGATTTCGTGACGGATAACTTTTGGGGAGAGGAATTATAATAGCGTGTCTCACCGAGTCAGGAATCCTCTCGTCAATCCATATTGGACGGAATCTTCGTCACCTCACGAATCTCACAAGGAGAAAGAGAGCTCAGAATTTGTGCGCTAATTCCATCGACTCCGCCAGATTTCTCATTCTTCATTTTTTGAATACAGGTCAGAATCAATATTGGACGGACAATCTTGGTCATCTCATGAGTTTCAGGAGGAGGAAAAGACTTCAGCACTTCTGCGCTAATTCCACCCTCCGACACCGTCGGTGTTTTTTCGCTGACCGTATATGTCTGTCTTTGGGCGTGCACGAGTTCAGGAACTTACGGTCACCAACGGTGATTAGCAGACGGTGTCGGAGGGTGGTCGGCGCAGCGAAGTGTTGAAATGTTCCCTTCAGATGGACAGGGTTGCCTCACCTACAGCGACTCAGTTGGCTGTGTTGAGAACAACTCTTCATCTTGCCACTATACTGTCTTAGTATTGTATAGGCTTTTCTCGGGTTCTTACCATATCTCGTCTTTCCAAAGTTCTTTTCTCTTGACGTCTATTCGTCCTCACGAACACGTTCCAGCTGGCGACGCAACCGCCTTCTCAGACGCCTATACTGGATAAATCCACCAAGTGCAGTGTTAGTGCAGGCTACAGATACAGAATTGTACATGGATCTTGCCTCCGCAGATGCATGGGCGAACTTCTTTCTCGCTGCTAAAACTGGGAGCGTTTTCTTTGCAGCGTCCTGAGTGCATTTAGTGAAAGAGTCAGCGTCATCCGCTCTCTTCTTGGTACATAATCCAATATTTATCAATACTCGTTGGCGGAACTTCTTTCTGCATTCGTTGTCTTTCAGAATGCCAAGTCGAGCATAGGTTAATGTCGAACTCCTTCTTTTCTGGAACTGCTTCATCGAGCTGAGAAGAACTGGGCGGTGGTCGGAATCGAATGCGACGTTCCAGACAGCTCTACGTTTTCGGATGTCTGACAAAAGGATGTCCTTCGTAAGAACGTAGCTGAGTTCAAGCTTAAAAGTCCGTTATCTGTCCCGAAGGTTTATCAGATGATTCTTGTTATCTGATGTTTGTTTCGTGTTTTAGAACCATTTTCCAAGCACATCGAATTGTTATTCAGAACCCGTCTTCGCATTTGCATCGATTCCGACAAGAACCACGTGCTGGCTGGGTATTTTGGAAGTCCACGTACTGATCATCATAAAACGCGTCCTTGCTGTAGTCAGCGGTTTCGGTAGGTGCATGAACACTTAAGATCCAGAGTTTGAGTTCTGTGATCCCGCAATCATACAAATGCACATCGACGATGTTGATCCGAACTCCTCCACCAAGTTGTAGTAATCGTTCCTCATATCTATTGCGCAGCCTCCTACTTTGCTCTCATCAGTATCCCCGCAATAGATGGTGCAATTGTCTACACTGATGATAGGGCGATCCTTGATGCGTATTTCCTGCAATGCAGATATCGCGGAAGTCTTAATAGAACACAAATGCTTGATTGATTTTAATGAAAGCGGGGCCACCTCGAGCAAGTAATAATCAGACTTGTATACGCGGCCCCGAACTCCTTCATATATTGGTTCAACCAACTCTTGCTAGTTCCCCTCAACTCAATGAATTCGCCATACTTCTACTTTTTCCCTGCAATCCGATTTCACAAACGAGAACGGCGCAATTTAACTTTGTGCATGCTATTCAGTATTTTCTTCGTAGATCCACTCAATAGTAATAGGAAGCAAACTCGTGACCTGTGCGAGGGACATTATGCACTTGGCGCCATCGTTGAATTTAAATGAGCCAACTCCGAGTTCCTCATTCAAATTGGACTTCTATCACATGCTCATGATTGGGTATGAAGTAGATGGTTTCCGTTCAAAAAGTGTGTGACCACGCATAAAATTCTCAAATCGATATCGAATAACTTCATATTCACTCATGAGTAATTTATTTTGATTTACAGATGTTGTTCATGGAAACTGCAACGTTTTCTACAATTATAACATTTTAACTATTTCGAGGATATTTACTGTTAGTAAAAAAAATTCGGTGTAGTGTAGCGGTTAGAGGTTCCACTTCCTGCACTATCGATCGGAGGTTCGAATCGCCCTAGTGCTCATTTAGCCTTTCATCCCTCCGGGGTCGATAAATTGGTACCAGACTTGTCTGGGAGCATAAAAACACTGACTTGACACATCGGCTAGTCATTGTATAGGCCAGTTACACGTTCGTAAACCTCAAACGATTCTGAATTGAAGTGAATCGTGGGGGGAGCATCCCAAGCGGATTGATTAACGCCAGAAACTTTATCCTTTATTCTTTATTCTGGACGACTACGAACTCTAAGTATATCTTCATGCTAATCTTTGTTGAATTAATTATTAAGAGGAAAGTCCTATTGTGAGCTATTCTACCATAATTATTAACCAAAAAAAACTATAGTGATCCCTCAATCTTTTATTCATGGTTCACACTCAGGAGGTCAGAGGCATTTGGGCCGAACTAGATAAAAAAGCATCACTAGCAGTAGCTAAACGAAATAGGCCGAACTAGATTTAAAAAAAAGCATCACTAGCAGTAGCTAAACGTCTCCGTTGTCAGAATCGAATTGCACTGCATACGGCACACGCCTACATGCTCTATTTTGTTTGTTGTTTGGTTGTTGTTTGTTCTTCTTACCCCTCGACAAAAGCGCGATTTTCTGCGCATCTGGCGTTATCCATGTTTTCATTTTCCTGGTCCGTGTTGTATGTATGTACTATTATTCGGAGATAACAAATCCATTAAATATCAAATACAAAAAACACTTCAAAAGATTTGAAAACCACTAAAAATAACCGCTAGAAAAATGCCGAGCTCACCGATTCAACCTCGCTCTCCCACGTCACCAAAAAAAACGCGGTGAACTCCGCTGTCGTCGTCGAAGGGGTAATGAATGTTTGAATATCTTTTTTTTCTGTGAAATATGATTAAAATAGAAACATTCCACTTCCGTGTACAAAAATGAAGACTTGTTTCATGTCTGAATAGAATTTTAAATTAAAATTCAAAGTTCCCCATTGAACTTGGCAGCAACCTAATTACTGACTGCACTTCAAATACTGAACCGTGTACTACATACATAATTTCTTTCCAATCTATTTACACTTCCTGACGGCTAACAAATACGTTTTCAAAAGGAAAAGAGAGCTAAAACGAAGCTGGGGGCATCTAAATCATTTATTTATGATTAATTTTATTAATGAATGATTATTTGGTTAATGAACACAGTTAATTTCTAAAAAAATATGTATTCTTGTAATAATTTTCAAAGAACTCTCGGCGGAGGAGGTCATTCGTTCTTGATTACGGGAACAAGGAATCTTGAAAATTGGTGCACATGAGTAAGGTTTTTTAATTTTTAAGAAAACAAAAGAAAGGAATTTAGGTGAAGTTTTCTATTTCCCTTCAAATCCTTTCCTTTCTGATTTGTCTTATCTACGCGATACTGTCATGCCTTCCCAAATTGACGGCTATTCTTTAAGTTTTTGCAATTTTTTTTATAGCTCAGCCGTGTTGTAATTACCTTGAATCTTGGATAATGCCCATTACAAAGAGCTGTCGAGGTACATCCTGAAAAAATATTTTTTGAATTATAATTAAAACTTTTTCATTCATCGATATATACATAACTAACATCTCTTAAGTTCAAGTTCATGGAATGACAGAGAAAAGGAAAGTCTAGGTTTTGATAGCTATTGGTGTCAACAACGTTCAGTTACACTTATTTTATTTTGAAAGGATTTTGAAAAGACGCTTGTTTTATTCTGAAAGGATTTTGAAAATACACTTGTTTTATTTCCAAAGGATTTTAAAAGGACACTTAATTTATTTTGAAAGGATTACCCCTTTGTTTTACATTTTTTTCTTAATTTGATTTTTTAAAATAAACTCTCTACAAGTCATGCAATTTGTGGCAATGAAATTCGGATTTTTTCCTCAAGCCTTTCGTTGAAGAATAAAGAATATTAAACTTGATGGCGTTTTTTTTTTGTTGATTTCTACTGAACTAGTACAGTGTTTTCCCACTTTTTAATATTTTATTACGGAGAATATGCAAATTGTGTGTATAAATCGAGCATTTCTGCTTATTTTTCCAGTAATCCATTCGAAATCAGTGCATTTCGACGTTCATTCATTGACTAAACACTGAAACATTACTTATGATGCACGTTCACGTACGCATACCATCTATCTTTAATATTTATTTATTTTATTTGTAGTATTTATTTATTATTTCAATATTTGATGTTTTATTAATATTTTTTACTATTATTTACTGAAGTTTTGCTGATATTTTGAATTATTTGTATTTCATATCGTTCTTATATTATTGTTATTGTTGTTATTGTTTGTTGTTTTATATTATTGCATCGCATATTTATTGTTATACGGTACATTTTCACTAATTATGCTACCAGTAATTTTTGTTTGCTTTTTTTTTCTTAGTTTCATCCCAACAAGCCTTTACATTTGAGCAAGTCTTTTAACTCCTCACTAATTCCTCACAGCTGTCGTTCCCTTTCACGAAACTAAACTGAACGTAATAGGAATCTTCTAAAAATATGATCCTTCTTCGTTTCAGACATTTAGTGAACTTGAAAATGCTTTTGAACCAAAGCAATTTCGATCTCATAGCTTGTGTTTATGACATTTTCCGGTGAAATATTTCCCTTTCTACACGTGAACGTTTAGTTAACTCGTTACTGAACTCGAAAGTTGAAGAAAAAACATGTAAAGTTCGACTAACGGGAGTTTTACTTCTTCGTCAAAAGCGGAGAAATTAGGGACTGATGACCATAGAAGACACGGCGGGATAATTTTCCGGTCATCAAGGATAGAAGGGTAAAAATGTTCGGCGTTGATTAATCCGTTTGGGACGAAACATTTGGGTTCCGCTTCGGTTCGAGATCGTGAGTGCTCTTTGGCACAGAAATTCTCCAAGAAAATTGTTTTGTTACTAATCCTCAACATTCTCTTCCTTGTTGTTCTACTTAGCGTCTTACCATATTATACCTCATCTAATTCAATTTACGCAGAACAATGGGTAGTGTCGCGGCTAACAGAGAGGAGGAAGTCACTAAGGAACGTCGAACGTGGAACTTATTGCGGGGATCTATTGATGCATCTGTTATTTATTTATTTATTGTCTTTGTCGTCTCAGACGAGTTTGCTGACACCTTATCAACAATTAAGAACGAATCTTAAACTCACTGGTGGCTATGAAAAAACTAGCCGGTACTTGTGTACAAATTTGGTTTTTGAACTTCTGAAGCTAATGTTGAAGGCAGTATTATGGTTAACATGATTCCCACGATACAGGGGTTGTACAAAATGGACTCAGTCTTCCTGAAACATTTCTAGACTTCGAAACTAGTGAAAACTTTATAGGTCAGGACATTTTTGAACTTTTAAAGCTGACCTGTCACGAAACTAGAGTCGTTTGGAAATCTGTAGGAAAATATAGAGTTCGGAGTGTAGATTACGAGTGTAGTCCTACTCAATTCCGCTTAATCTTCCTAAAAACTGGAGTGGGAAACTGTATTGTTTCTACGAGGTATATGAAAATGCTCCACACAACGCGTCGCATCCATGAGCGAGCGGTGGAAGATCAACGAGGCTTCCTCACCAGCCTATTCAAGTAAAACAAATGAATAGGCTGCTTGGAGATTCGGGCGTGTGCAAGAAGGCACATTCTCACTTAACTCATAGGGAAAAACACCGCTTCCACGCTGTTTTTAAGGACGATTGGGGGGAATTGAGTGGGGCCACGCTCGTATTCGTAATCTACACCCCGAACTCTATATTTTACCACAGGTCTCCCAATTACGTCATTTTCGTGCTACGCTCCTGCTTCTAAGGCACAAACAATGACTTGCGCCTTATCAACATGAATCTTGAAGCTGTTAACGTCTTGTTCATAGATCTGTTGAGTAATTTTTGCCAGACATAGGATATTACATCATTTATGTGCGCAAAACACATTTCAGCTGTGATGCGGGAAGAATGCTGTTGACTCGATACGAAGTAGCTGAATTGTTCAATCAGATGTGAGCAGTCACACGATTTATTCGCTGTTCAAGCTAATATTTCTAAATTATACACACGAAAAAATATACGAAGATTTATCTTTTTGTTAAGCAGTATAAATGGCTCTATAGTGTGTTTATAAGCAAAAAATACCGTTTTTTTGTTAATTTTTCAGCTTGTGGAATTTAAAGCATTTTCTTAAGGATAGATGTATATGTCACAGTGTGTTTCATGTCGCTTTAATCCGCACTTTTTGCTTTATATTTTTCAAAATATTACCAGAATTAAATTCTATTGCACTTTCATTTTGGATTATAAAGTTGATGCTAGAGGAAGAATTGAGCTGTTTTTATATTAGAGTATTATTACTACTATTGTTACTATTGTCATTATTATTAGTTTTATATTTATTGTTATCATTGTTATTATTATATTTCTACCTTTTCTATTTCTTTCTCTTTATCTAATTATGTGTCATTTTCATATAATTTTTTCTTATTATTATTACTATTGAGTGGAGCTTCTAACACATTTGATCCGGGCACCGTCTAATATACACATTCTAATATTAACGATGGTACGGAAAAATTCAAGGAAAACAAAGAAAATCACATGATGAAATAAAACATACATAATAAACAAACTTATTCATAAATAAACAAATAATAATAGGAAATATTGAAAAATAAAGGAAACAAAAATTAGCAAATTAGAGTCTTGTACTTGATGTGCATGGCTTCCGGTCATCCAACCGGGTTCCCAGTGAGTACAATTGAAAATAGTAATTAGGTTTATTCGCTTCACACCGTATCAACAGATGCGTAAGGAACCAGTGTGGATTATTCAACAGCTGTTCGATCCTTGAAGGAAATTAAAAAAAGGGAAAAAATCAGAAAAATTAATGTGAAGCCTTAGGAGGAGACTGAAATTTTTGGGAAGTCGTTAACATTTCCAAACCGACTTGTATGAGTATTCAAAAAATTTTTCGACCTAGCCTCAAATGTTTATTCGATCGTTTGAGAAGTTTATTTTAAAATCTGTTTTAAAATCTTAATACATTCGATACTTCCATTTTTCTTACAGTATTCTCTTCATCTCTACTAAAACTTCCTCTTGATCTCATTAAAGTAGAACAAGAGCCTGGCATGGCAGAAACTGGCATTCGTTAGTAAAACAAAAAGAACATAGAAGTAGAGAATACAAGTTAATTTCTGTTTAAATGAAGTTAAGTTCCTCGGAAATTCTCGAAGGAATTCTTAAATACCTTTGCACCACGTCACAGCAGTGCAAAACAAAACATTTTCTGGCATCGCATTCCTTCGATACCCATAAGGTTTCATCAGAACGCGCTTGTCTGGCGCAGTTCTTGTGTCCTTATTCGGTCTTCGACTCCACTTGAGAATTTTAGGATTTTGTGGAGGGCGTTGTTCAAATTTTAACACTATTTTTTTCCAACTAAAACTAAGAGGTTTACTTAGGTGCGCAATAGGTTGTTTAAAAATTTCCTAGCAATGCGTTTGTCTTCGCATATTTTTTTAAAGGATAAGATTTTCCCCATGGTTGTGTAATCACTTAAAAGAGTTCACATATATATTATTAATAAACGGTTGTTTTTTTTCTAGATATTGAAGGTTATATTTGGAATTATCGACCAAAAATAAAGTAGTAATAGTAAATAATAAGAGAAAAATAATAAACACTACTTTAATACTCACACTTATTTTAATAAGTTGCTTAGTACGTGGTTACTTAGTTACTTGGTCAGTTATTTTTTTAACCTTAGTTTGAAGTAAGGTCATGTTGTAATTCAGAGCGGTAAATGTTAATGAAACCATAAATTTAAATCTAAACTTTCAATTTAAATTTTAAATTTTTCAATTATACAATTTTTTAAATTTTAACCAACTTAAAAAGTATCAAAATAGAATTATTATTCAATTGAATTTTAAATTCATTAGTTTCTTCAGCTGTGCTGATGTGCCTCAAAAAATATTCCAAAACACCAAAATACCTATACCATCAACCATATTCATCTTTATCCACACGCTTTTCTGCCTCAACACATAGCCTTATTTTTTCCCCCACTTTCGTCACTCCTCTCTTTTGTTTTCTCATCCATTGTCCCTTCACAACCGAATGTCACTGGGGGATATAAGCAGTGGGAACGAGGTTGCCCCTCAGGTGCTGAATTTTCAAAATTCTTTGAAGGGCTTCGCGAGATTATTCTTATGATAATATACTCTATTGAATATTCATGTGGTAAGTAGCAAATGTTCAAACGTTTCAGCTCATTTATAAGTGCGACTTTTTCTGGTATAAACTTGCGAGCAGCTTTTCACTTAAAACTACCGCATTTGGATGCAAACTTGAAGAGCAAAGTGAAGAAAAAAAAAAGAATGAAGGAAAATGATCAGTGTAAGAAAAGTTGAAGTTCTTGTGGATCACTTGCTTCTACCATTCGTAATGTATTTGAAGGTGGTGTGTAAATATTTCAAATTAGCAATCAACGACACAATTTAGAGGTTTTTATTAGATTCGGGCAGGAAATAGTCAAATTCGACAGGCTGAAACTGATAGAGAGACCACTGATTATTTGGAAGGAGTAGCTCTTGAAAGCTGAAGCTCTCGCTTTTCTCTCTCTTTCTCTCTCTCTCTGACGTACACACTTAGACTTCCTTGATACTTAGGAATTGCTCGAATCCCTCCTCAAGTTGTCGAAGCAGTTCTCGACAAACTAAAGAATCCAGCGGGTGAAGTAAACGTTCCTTCCGCTCATTATCATTGTGCTGCGTTCTATGGACTTCCGCCTTCGATAAGCTCTATAATTCTTCATGTACACGTTTCCAAAATTTGAAAGAGCGAAAATAGTGAGAAAGTGTACGGAATTTCCACGTTGACACGTTCTTTTACAGTGAGAAAATGCGATTTTGAACTTGACAAATGTGCTGCACTAGCAAATTAACAAATGATGCTAATAAATGATAGATTTTGCTTCAATGTCAGTTCCCGGTTTCATCCTGTTGATCATGGTGCCTTTCTGAACGTCTGTGAGTGTTTCCGTTCACCTGTCCCAATTAATACCTCTTCGGAATATTTTATTAAGTATCTCTTCACTCTTACAGTACTGCTATAACTGGGACAAAATACATGAAGCTCGTTGCAGTTACGTAAGCGGCTGCGCTCGAAACGGTGTGGTGAAGCGTAGCGGTTGGGATCGAAAGGGAACCCCTGCCGGCACTACTCATCGCTGCAGTTCGTGATGATCCCACCAAGATAGCTCGGCGAAGTATTCATAATCCGTGATATGTTGATTGTGTTTGGTGGGAAAAGAACCCCAGGAATTTCTTTGAGGAGTCACGTGTAAAATATTTGAGGAGAGGTTCCGTATTTTCTGCTAGAAAAGAATTTTCTTTATATGTCCGTGGTACTACAGCGATAAACGAGCAATGTCGGTCATTGAACAAGAACTTTAAAAGGCTTGTTGTCGATGAGGAATATTAGGGAGTTGAACGTGAGTCAGTTGCCTAATCGTATATCTACTAGTTTAGTGAAGAAAAAGGTGACACGACAGACTTTTACGTTGATGCGTTTTTTTGTCTTAGTTAAAGCCACAACGTAAATTCGAATACTTACTTTACTTAATAGGGGGTTGGTGCTATCGCCTGACGCGGTTGCCCGCAATTTCACCGAACAAAGCAGTTTTTAAACATTATTTTTTGAATGCATATTTTTCGTTCTTTCTTTTTGAGAATATCTTCATTCTTTGTAAGATTCCTAAGATTAAGGATGTTTTGCATATTTTAATAGATACGAACTATTTGTAAAAGCTTGAATTCGTTCCCATTCAGATTCTGAATCTCAGCAACTTTTTCCACTTTTAGTTGGTATATCTACAACAATTCACTATAAATGCTCCCTTTTTCATAGCATTTATCATTGAATTCCTTGTGGCCCGTCGTCATTGAACACAACTCTCCTCAATCCTTCTCGATGTACCCGAAGAGCTCGCGCAGAATCCTTCCATTCGTGGCTGTTTCATATTGTCGCTGCGAGACTTGACGTACCGTGAGTTACCTGTCGACACCGAGTGATCCGAGTATCTCAGGTCGACGATGTCTGGCAGTTCAGCGTAACGGAATGGAGAGTTGTTACCAAAGCACCCTCTGAGTAGTTGACCTATTTGAATTCGACATCTTTTTTCAATGGGCAAATTTCGCCATGTAACTGTGCAAATTAGACAACGCGTACATGCCCAAATTCGAAAAGTAACACTTATTTTCATTGATATTGAAATTTCTTTGTCTCACAGGGCCCCTCTGCTATTTGCCTGGATTTGCATTCCGTGGGCTTTTAATTATTCTAAGCTCTTACGTCAATACCTTAACAAATTCTGTGATTTTTCTGACGAACACGTTCATTCACCTCATTGCCTCATTGTATAAATATTCATTCATCTCATAAATAATAATAATTGCAGTCGAGATAGTCGATATTATGGATAAATAAACTTTAGAAGAGGTCTATGGGAAGTTCTTCAGAAAGATAGAGAAGATGACAAGAGATGGCAGGGAACTAAAGAGAGTATATTTTGTAAAATATTTTCTTATCTTAATTATTAATAATTAGAGGAAATCCAGTGCTTTGACGTTGAAATGCAAGTAAACAATGTTGCAATGTAATTGTATCATGCGTATTCGATTTCGATTATGCCTGTAGAATTGCCATGGGCATAAGTCTGCGGGCATAGCGCACAGCTTATTGGACCACATTGTACTAATAAAAGATGTTCTTGCATTTAGAGTGTTTTTGTTTCTGGCTTCGAGCAGAATTCTTTTGTTTCACTGCAGCAAGCAGAATAGAACAGCAATTCTTTCAAGCAGCAGCAGAAGTGATTTCTTTTTGAAAAGACAATTGCATGAAAGAATAGAAGAATATGCAGAACACTTAGCACTGTGTTAAACGGGTGGTTTTTCTATTTTTCTCCTTATTTTGTGTTCATTTTTTATAACTTCGCTCTCTTAATGCTGTTCATGTTAAAAATTTAAACCTGAAAAGAACGAAATTACAAATTTCCGACTAACCTTTTTTTCTCTCGGTTGCAAATTAATGATTAAATTAATTACAGCTGATTTAATTACAGCATAGACCTAAGCTGGTAGCATAGGAAGTGAAAATACTGGGAAATCTTCGCTTCTTAAAGTCAATCGTAACCCCGTGCTAAAGGTGAAGGCAACTATAATGCTTCGAAACCGTTCAAGCCCAACTCAACCTCAACTCTAGGGAATCGATCAGTTTTTCCCGTTTATTTCCACCACTGTTTATTTGTCCTCCGAATTTCCCTGGAATGAATCCATATCTCATTAGTTATTATTAATGTCGAGCAAGATTTGGATTAGTCTGGAACGGAAAGAGAAGTGAAAATGAATTCGGGTCACTATCGAAATCCGAATAGGTGCTGAACACCGATCCTTCTGGACTAATAAAATTAAGGAACTCATAAGAAGCAGAAGTTGTGATTCTTGAATTCCTCAATTGAAGAATGATTGAATTTTTTGCTTTGCACATGCGCATTTCATACTTTTATGAACTTGTCTTTTAACTAAAAAAAGAGATAATCCATGCCCAGGTGATGTTTGACTTCTTCAACGAATGTGAATTAGGGCTAGAAGTTGTGAAGCATTTTTTTAATGCTAGCAGCTCCTCATGAAAAATTTTGATTTTTATATTGCTTGGTTCTTTACTCTTATTTTTCTGCCTATATGCTAAGAAACTCCAGCTAATATTAATGGGGATGCATTTTGAAAGCATTTGTTTTTTTAAGAAAAAACATTTTTTTTGAAAGCATCTTTTTAAGGTTCATGATATTCCGCATATCTTAATGGAGGCGTGCTATTTGTGAAACTTTGGATTCGTGCTCGTTTGAGTTCTAATTCTCAGCAACTTTTTCTCCTTTTCAATCTGGATATTCACAAGGATTAGGATTAGGATTACAACCTCCTCTTTATTTTATGAAGAGCCTTGCAACCTCATTTGGTTTATCTCATTGCGAACAGTACTTCATTGCAGTACTCGCTTTCAACTCTCTCTCTTTCTCTTTCCTCTTCTTTTGCTCTCGTTCTACCTGTGTAAGCCTCTACTCCGACCATTAGAATACGGTAGCACTAATCCATAGCCACCACTTCTTACCACTTGAGTAATTCTTTCGCATCGCTGGCTGGAGAGATCAGCTTGAACACGAAATAGATTTTTTTCGATTTTTTGAATTTTTCTGGATGGTTGCGAGCTCAGTTGTTAGGAATAAGCTTTCATCTGTAGTCTATAATCTTTTTTCGAGGATAATGTTCAAAATGTATTCTTAGAAGAGTTAACGGATTGTTTTTTTTTTGAGACTTTAGAAGAGAATCAAGCATCTGGGAATAAGCGCACGTGAAAACTGCTGATACAGTAAGATATATCCTATTTCTGTGCTGAAAAATGGTTGCTCAATCAATTTACTCAAAGCTGACAATAAAAAAAGGTAGCCTGAACTTTAAGGTCACAGTTTCATTGTTTTCTTTTGAACTGGGGCGTATTTTCGAGAAAAAAAAGAAGAAAAGATTCGCTAACACAAGCGCTATTCAAAGGATAAAGGACAAAGAATAAGCGACAAAGTATAAAGTGCTTGGCGCCGATCAATCCCTTTTGGTATTCAAAAACACATTCGGGTTCAATTCAGAATCCATAGAGGTTTGTACCGGTCGTTGAATAACCTGTGGATTACAACACGATGTAAGAGATATCCTTATCCTTCCACAGAACCAATTAGAGGACCAGAAGCTTTGTTAGCTATGAATGTTTTCTTATAGAATCATCAACACTACAAACGTTTAAATATTTATTTAATTATTACCCTTTGTGGTGGTGTGCCAAAAAAGATGTGACAAGAACAATTACAGAACATATACAATGAACAGTTATGAGATGACAAGATAAAATGAAAAAAAAATAGTGAAATGACAAAAAAGGGTGTAACCAGCTAGGGATCAGTTACCGAATATCGAATTCGCCCAATAATTATGTAATTAATTAATAGTACTTGTTACGTTGCAAAAAGTATCACCTTTACCTGTTTTTACCTCATCGCGACACCCTCTCCATATACTAGTTAAGATGCACATTTTTACCTGGTTTATTACCGTTAGAGTTCTGCATCTAATTTTAGTCAGTATGCTTCGGGATTTTCTCTTCAGGAATCACACAATCTGCATAATATTTCGTCTGAGTCAGAATTTTCAGTCTCTTTTTCTAAATAATCGCTGCATTCGAGTCATTCATGTTTTCATTTATTCAAAATATGCGTTGATTCGTATGAGTTGACTCAATCGCAAGCGTTGTGTGGTTTCTTCTAGGGTTGCTGCTGTCCTACGCTTTCAGGCGATTGCGCTCTCGATCTTCCTAGGTATTGATCGAAGGCGGGGCAATAGATATGATCGACGCACTCACGATCAATAGCTATTGAAAGCGTAATTGCCACTGCTAAAACATGGAAAAGTATAATGTAAAAATAATGCTGCTGCACTACACGCACCCCTCAAAAATAATATTATAAATAGTAGTAAATAAACAATATAGTAATGATAAGTAAATAGTTATATATAATATATAGTGAATAAATGTAATATAACAATAATAAATAGATAATAATATAATAACAATAAGCAATATAAGAGTGTAGTATAAGAAATATAACGGAAACCTTAAGAATACATTTCTCTCCTCCCTTTTCCTTTGTGTTTTCCTCTGCAAAACTTGTTTATTTGCTTCGTCGTCGTGTCACCTCGTCCCGAAATGTTCGCTTTGTTTTGATTTCTCTTCTTTTGCTTTTTTTGCTTTTCTTTCTCCTGTAAATTTTGCTGGAGTGAAGACATCGCATGTTTACGAGTACTGCCGTAAACAAGGTTTTACAGAACGCATATTTACTCATTCTTCATAGATAGTGGTTTAGGTGAAGTTAAAACCCAAAAAAGCAGCAGCAATTATCCGCGCACCGACCAACCGTCGCACAACGATTATCTTTCGCACACATTAACTCTTGCATTTAAACAAATCCCCTTCCCCCGTGTCCGAGCAGCTTCATCAAATGAGGGTTTTTTTTGTTAGGGGGAGGAGGATCGTGGAGGACCAATGTGACGAATGTCATCATCATGGTCGAAGCGCTCCACTTCCTGTTGCTTGTTTTTAATTGTTTATTCCAGTTCCAGTTAGCTCCAATTCTCTGACAATCACTTCTGTTCCCAACTGAACTGTCCTCTGTAAAAGATTTTTTCGTGTTAATGGAACTAGGATTTGGATACAGTTTTTACTATTTATTTCTTCCATTCTTCTTCTTCTATTTATTATTCTTTTATTTATTTATATTTGTTGATAGCTCATTAAACTTTTCAGAAAATTGTACATCGCTTCTTCTTCTTGTTCTTGTATAGTGTAGCCCCTGCAACTATGGCAACCATTTTTGTAAATTTGCTAAAAGCTTGTTTTAAACATTAGCTTGCTTGAGGTTTCCATTCTCAACAATGCTTAATTCAACAATTAATTAACAATTTTACAATAATATTTTTTTAAACTAACGATAGATATTTAATAATTTATTATTAATTACTTTTGGTTTTTGAACGTTTTTTTTTCTTCCACCTAAATTACTCTTTTATTCTAATTTTCCAACTCTAAAAGTAATAACTCTAAAGTTGTACTCCGTTTATAATCGGTTCGTCACTCATGTCACAATTGATGTGATCTTCACAAAATCCGAGTCATCGTACTACCCGGCCTAGATTTTGACATCTGTATTTCTTGTATCATATACTTCGCATGGATGCTTTTCTTCCTTGCGCAAAAGTTGGCGCTTAAAAGTGTAAGATTAGGATGTGGTAGCTTCTGTCTCTCTTAAGACTCAAAAAACCTATTAAACTGATGGTTTTGCTGAAATTCTTGTGAACAAAACTGATGATTTTAGCCGCTGTGAAAGATTTCCCGTTGGAAAATGATGGTTAATTTTTGTGTTCTCCATCAGCCAAAATTAACAGCTACAATATATACAAGCAATGCACATTAACATTTCAGTCCATGGAGACTGAAATGCTGCATTTTCGTTTTTTTTTTCTGCATCTATCGTCTTAACAACGAGAAAAAAGTGGCCTGCAGTCTTTTGGAGGAAGCATGGCACAATTCTCAGCGTCGAGTTTTTTAACCCGTCTGGAATTGAAAGCATTTAAAGAAGTTGCTACGTTAATCACGGATGGATAGTTTGAATTTATTCGCACTTTATGGATACCTCTGATATTGTTAACAAGGATCCATAGAAATATCAATTTGAGTTCATTTTTGTATTGCACGCTAGTCAACTTAAGATCTAGATTTTTCCGCTAGTCACTTTCAAATTTAGATTTTTCCTAAGTTCTAACTGAAATGCGACCGGCCATAATGGTATAGCAGAAGATCGTGTCGTATTGAGAGGTGCATTGTGAGAGGGAGGGTCATCAGCATGTGCTACGGTTGCACTAGTAGATGTGGCACGTTATAAGGAGTCTCGTATGAAAATTTGACCGACAAGGTTGTACCTCATGTCGTTTATTCAAGGCATTTGGAGGAATTGAATTAATCGCATGTTTTTTGTGGAGAGACCACAACTCGTTTCCTATTTCTCGAATACAAGTGACTCCTTACGGCACACGTTGTCCTTTGTCTAGTAAACTACTCTCTAGGTAAAATTCTTTCAAAATCTAAAAGATTTCCTAAATGCGATTCCTTTGCGTCGATTCTAAAATTCTAACCTTTGCGACGTTAAGTTGTATTTTTTTGAATTACGCTTGGAAAATAATACACTTCTGTTTACTTTTTCACTAATAGTATCGTAAGTTTTTTTCTGAACTAGAAAAACACTAGAAAACTTTTTTGGATCTCTACAACATGAGAACAAAAAGGAGTACTGTATGGGAGAAAAATTGCAGATTATTTGTGTTGTACTCCAAGGAGTAATGCTATGGGCAGCGATGAGTTGAATTTTTGTAATTATTGAAACAAGAAAGACTAAGTGAATAAGAACATTTACGGATCCTATCTATTTATCCTCTATTCCCCTGTTCGACTGTCAAATTGATAGATTGAGATCAAAATAGATCAATTATCAAAGTAGATCAAAGGATTTGTAGGATTTCCTGGATGTGGTCACCGTAGCGCTCTTCAATTCAAGTGAAATTTTAACGTTGAATTATTCTGGACGGAAACAAGTTAACAAATAAATTGGCCGCTCAGTGCGAATATTAATAATCTACCACTCGTTAAGCGATGGTCGTTCAAAACCTGAAACTATATTCTGGCCTTTAATTAATTAATTATAATCTTTACTAACTTAAATTGTACTCTATTCTTCTTATTATATTCCATGCATGAGTAGTATTATTTCGAAGTGGAAGGGTGAACATAGCGTAGTCGGTGAGAGATTCCGCCCTGACCGGACGATCGACCTATGGCTGGAAACTATCCGTAAACCAACCGAGTATTTTAACTGTCCGGAGCCGATAGATTGGTATTGGTTTTGTTTGGGAGGTTAAAAACACTGACTTGATACACTGTCTGGGCCCATCGGATCATTGTATAGGCTGTATTCGCGTTCATAACCTGCAAACGATTTTGGATACAAATCGAAAGCATGTCGGTGGATCTCAAGTCGACTGATTCACACCAGTACTTCACACTTTATCCTTAAAACAAAATCACATGGAGTCTGTTCACATTTCATCAGGATCTACTCAAGACTCAAGAATCATAAATAAATAAATTTCCTTTGCACAACCTTTGTATGTGCTTCCTCTATCTACGTCAGCAAATACAAGATTTCGAAGGAAACTTTCTCCCACACTTTTTCTTCCTCTATTCATTATTTCCTTTTTTCAATCTAATCACTGCTCAGAAAGACTGTAACTTTCCCAAGATTATGTTCATTTCATTCAGATTCATTAACATATAGGATTATTATGTCGACGGGAATTCTAAGCCTAAGTTCAATCATTTTATCCTTTTCCTGATTAGTTCCGCGCCAGTGTTTTCGCCGCTGTCGGCTTGATTTTGTAACTGGAAAGAAACCAAAACTACGGAAGAAATTGAAAATTCCGACTACTCGCAGCTTGGATTACTTAAAACTTGCTTTAAACTCTAATTAATGACTAATTCGTTGAAATCTCTCGCTTGACTGATCGAACAAAACAATAATACCCTCATAACTCAAAACTCGAAAGTGAGTTTTCAGATGAGAAATTATCATTTTTTACAGTTCAACTTTACAAATTACAATCTTTCACCTCGTAGATAATTTTTGATTGTGCTTATTCAACTCAAAAACATCGGGAACAAAATCTTGCTTTGTTTCAACAATCGTTTTTTTCTCTCTAGAAATCTTTGCTTATCGCATCCGCTATTTGATCTATCCAGTGTAAAATTGTAATGTGTTCTGGGTACTTGAATTATTTCATTTCTCCTTGCTCTTCCAATTCCGTCCTCGTGGATAATCCCACGTGTAGTCGCCATCGAATGTGTTCGACCGAATGAAAGCGACGCACTTTTAGCACAGCGGAAGCTCTTTCTCCGTTTGACGCACATTCCTTTTCATCTATTCCATTTTTGCCATTCCATCTTGTACGGTACGGCACCCACTCTCCGGCCTTTAACCGCGCACGGTAAATGTTTAGAGAAGACCGAGCAGAATTTTTCTTTCTTTCATTTTCAGAATTTTCAGGATTTTTTTTCAATTTCAGAATGTTATCTATACAGAAAAGTCAGAATTGGATCCATGTATCTTCACACGACTGCATCAAACTGAAGCTTCGATCTTGAGGAAGTCTAGAAGAAAAATTATATTTTTTTGTCATGTTATATGATATTATATATTATTAGTTTTATTTTTCCAAAAAAAAGAACCTTTAAAGGATCTTAATGGGAATTTCTGCAACGATCTATGTATGTTTTTTTTTAAAAATAGCAGCCCATATTTTTGCAATTCAAACTAATTTTTTCGATGAAATTTAAAATTCATTCAAAATTCCTTTAACTTCAAGTTTTCTAAAATTTTCTTCTAAACTGGACCCATGTGATAATTTTATTTTCCTCCTGCACCCATCAGTAAATCAGATGTATCTTTTTAAATATTATCAAGATTGGAATATTTTTAATTAGTCTGATAGGAATTTTACAACTAACGTCTTACGTAGATTTTCTGATTAGATATAATTTAATTTTGAGCTTAATTCTTCACTAGAGTACGCCATACGCACGCCGCACGCAAAACATATTTTACTTCTATATACGTAGCTATCGACGAAATTAGTTTTGCTGTCTTCTGGGACATAGAGAAGCTCCTCTGGAACTACTCTAAAAATGCCGTATATAAATTAAATATGGTATCAGTTACGAAAATTATATATGGTGTCAACTTCAAAAACTACGCAAAGGATGCCTTTAATTTTAGTTTTATCTATTTTTTTATTCTTTAATTATATTTTAAATTATTTAGTAAAACTACTTCTATACAGAATTTTACATCGTCAACATATTATCACCTTATCTAACTTTTTAAAAATTATATTCTGGGTGTAGTAAACTGAGTAAGCTGTGTCCAATCGAATAAAGTAACCATATACATCCTGCCATTGTGGATCTACTCTGTTTGTCTGTGTTATGGACAGCTGTTCTGTTGTTGTTCTTTATTTCTTTTCGTCGAGAGTTCTATATTAAATTGTGAAATCTCAGTGAAATTTCTGAAGCAGATGCAATTCTCTTTGTGACGTGAAGACGATATGAAGCTAATCAAATCGGATTCTGCTGCAATGCTATCGGAAGTGCTAATTCTTTCCTCCTCAAGCTGATGAGGCGATACGGAACTCGTGGATTCTCATTTATCATCAAAAAAGTAGTGGATATAATGTTCTCACTCGAAACTGTCAATAAATTGACCAAATACTTAAAACGAAGGACTTCTTTAGTCTTTTCTGAAAAAAACCTCGCTGTCATGGATTGTAGGTAATTATTGATTAATTAATTAATCAATAATTGCTTACAATCCTTTAATTCAAACGGTTTTTTAAAGGATTACACAAATCCGAACAGATCAAAGCTTTTAATTTACACTAATGCTAAGCCGAATAATAATTACCTGCCATTTTCTGTTTCCCTCGTTATTCTACCATAGACATCCCAATAAATTGGCTCTAGGTACCAATCTTATGTTTGTTGTTATCTGCTACAGTGAATTTCTTCTATAAATTATACGTTAAAGATGTCAGAAGGCATTCCATTAAATGTAATCGCTGGCAATGAATCGGCGGCATAAATGCGCATGTCCATTATGTTTCGTTTGGATTTCTGTTCTGGACATTAATGAGAGATGTAGCGAAGCCATTAAATCCCAAAAAAAAACTGCGTGGGGTACTTAGAGGACCCACAAGAATCGTTCGTCGTTAAAGAAATCTTTGTTGGGGCGAGTTTAGTGCAGTGATAGGAGGTTCAGGTGCAATGTCGTCACGCCCAATACTTCTCGAAACCGTTCATGGTCAATCTACCCCTCGAACCCCAAGGTTTCGAAGGCACATTTGAATAAATCGGAACACATTTGTCCGCGGGACTACAAAAACAGTGACTTGGTCTTTATAAACGAAAGGTACCGATTACTAGTAAATTTTAAGATAAGTAAGCCATTGTACACACATATATTGCTCGTATTTCCCCACATTCATCCTTTCCTCCCATCACCGCAAACCTCAAACGATTTTGAATGCGAGCCAAACGCGACGTCGAACCACCCGAAAGTGACTAATTAACGTCTATCACCTTCTCGTACACCTTTTATCCGTGATTTTTGCCAGTGAAAAAATCTGTCTCTGATTTTCATTGAAAAGCATAAAATTCACATAGTGCCGAGAGAATAACGGATAATTTTGCTTTTTAATTTAATTAATAATCTTCTATTATAATCAGTATAAACTTTTGAAGTTAGTTTATGAATTAATTTTTAACAATTATAACACCATATTATTAAATTGTTACACCATTATATTATATTCATAATTATTTTACAACTAAATTATTTTGTAATTTCTGCTTGCTAATTTAGTTGATAACATAAAGTTTGAGAGGCTTCATTCCATTTTCTATTCGTGGTCTTTCCACTTCAAATAAATTGACTATTCGCCAAATCCGCAGTTATAGTCGGCGCCGAATATGTTTGGTCGGATGAGGGAGCGTCTGCAGCAGCGAGAACTCCTCTATTTTTGACACACACATAGACAGACACTCATTCTTTCCTTCACCCGCGCCTCAGTCGTATGCTCATATCGCGATCGCTCGGTTGAACATATTCAGGAACGACTCATTCATACGCTTTCGTGAAAATCTGTTTCTGATTCAAAAATTCCTTTATCAGATGTTGCTACTCTCTTCATTACTCTCACTCGCTCGTTCAATTCCACTAAACATTTCATCCGAATTGCATGCGCTTCCCTTCCCAACAGAAAATGTTACTGGAGAACGTCGATATACTGATGAACAAAGGTATTCTTAATCATTCTTAATCCTATTTTCATGTTGTTCGTCATTCAAAGGGAACATGCTACTGGTTAAGGTTGCTGTATCACTTGTTGAAAGATTACGAAAAGGCTGTAAGACCTGTTCGAAACGCTTCACATACTGTTACCGTACGTCTTGGGATGACCATGACAAATATATTCGACATGGATGAGAGAAATCAAGTGCTCACCATTAATGTTTGGTTGGACCAGGTTAGATTTATTCCTATTTATTCTGTTTTCAGCATTATCTTCCTCTGATAGTCCTAGAAATAATAGAAATCGGTTTTATAGGTCCGCTCTCGTTTAATCTTTCAATTTTCCGTTCCTACTCGACAATACTTCCGATCACTGAATCGTTCCTGACATTTTCAGGGAAATGGGATTTAGAGACTCTTGAAGTGCTGCTAAGTTTCAGAGACAGTAAAGCATTAGGACCCTCTGTTAGTTGAAGAGTAGAGCAGTGTGCGGGGTCTCCTGACTTTTGTTGTATTTGAAGTTTCAAATCATGGTTTCTACTGAAGTCACATGCGTTGTTTGCGTTGCAGGAATTCGTAGTACACGTTAGTTACACGCTAGACATAGTAGGTTGAAGTCATGGTTCAATACCAGTGAAATGCGCACCTTTATGTACCCCTCTGGTGTAAGCTTCTAGGACATTCTACCATATTCAATTGCCTAAAAATTTCAATTTAAGATCTCTAAAATTTTGTATCAAAAAATGAATTTTGATGCAGAACATTCGGACCAACCTGATTCGGACCTATTTGAGACTGAATCACCTCATATTTTTTATGCTCGCCTCCCTCACTGCAGTTTTTGCACATTTTCCTTGCAGCTAATTACATACTTGAATTATTCAAAGCTTTTAGATTACAGAACAACACGTCATATTCCCACACGTGTTGCTTGCACTTTCTAGAATAAGGTCGAGAAAAAACATACTTCTGTTTTGTGATGCTGAGGCCATTACGACAATTCAAATGATTTGTTGACTTTGGCAAGATCATCAGACCATAATTTATGAGGCAAGATGTTGATGTTTTCACATGTCGTTCCTCGGTGCCCTTGTATCCGCTTCTGTTCATGTTCATGCCATCATCACGCACGCGCCACATCCGCGAGCGAGCGGTCGGAAATCAGTGGGGTCTTCACAGCAGTTTATCCTGGTAAAGCCGACAAATGTGCTACCTGAAGAACCGAAGCGTATACAAGGATAGCGCGTCAAACGTACATCCTGGGAACTAGTGTGGTTCCTATGCAGTTTTTCAGGCCAATTAGAGGGAATTGATCGCGCTACGCTCATATTCGTAATCTACAACCGTACCTCTAGACTTGCCAACAGAGACCCAACATCGTCACTTTCGTGATACGTTGCCTTCAATATAACAACCTTTTCTCTCCCTTCTCTTTCACGCTCGCAATCTTAGTAAATTTGTTGTTTCACGTGTTCAACGGTGCTGACGCAACGCGTTTATAGCCAGCTAGCGGCTGTGTAATCGAACAAGCAAATCTTCTCATCTACGTAAATTGGTAACTTCTTTTCCTAATTAAACTTGTGGAAAACTTGAGATGCTAAGCACTACTCTGAATTCGTACGAGTGATGAGGAAACCAGACGAACACAAATATAGTTGTTCCTAAATGTCGCATGCGGGCCTGAAGCATTACGTCCTCGGACGATGCGGGTACCCGTCACTAATCGATCAGATTTACATCAATAAGCCAGTAATGCTAACGAAAAAGGATTTCGCTAGGTCAACGTGACTAGAACGATGATTTATCTCAATCATTCGTAGTCACACACACAAAAAATACAAAAAACACAAAAAAAAAAAACAAAACAAGAACAACAACAATGAGGACATTTTTTTCGAGAACTTTCTTGGTACTGTAACCTTATTTTTCCGATGCCTAATCGATCAGTGTGTGCAACGAAGGGGCTCCACACCCTATTATAGTAATATTTGCAGCAAATTTCTTTTCTGGCTTCTTCACTAATTCTATTTGCGCTTGGTGGGGTCTGCATGTGCCAATAAAAATAAGGGTAATGTTGGTAAGCTGGAGGTAACAATAGTGCCATATTTATATTATGTATCATCTAGTATCATATTTCTAAGAAGAATTTTCTCCGAAAGAACTCGCTCCATTCTGCGAAATGTCACTGACTGGCTTTTGACTTCTACGTTCCTTTTCTCTTTTACCTTTTTTTCTTTTTTCGGGCAATCCTTTCGCTTCTTCAGGAATGGAACGATGAATTGCTACGCTGGAATCCAGACGACTTCGGTGGCATTCAATCGCTTCGAATTCCTTGTGATTTAATCTGGTTACCTGACATAGTGCTCTACAATAAGTAAGTACCCTTACACGATATATTTCGGGTATTTTTTCGTCAATTTATGGTCATCAAAAAAATTTTTAGCGCTGATGACTATACCGCTGGTTACATGCGCTCAAGAGCGATGGTTCTTTACACGGGGACAGTTTTCTGGCCGCCACCAACACAATTGCGAAGCACTTGCAAAGGTTAGTAATGATTCAGCATAGTCGGAGGAAGAAAATCGAAGGAATTTCAAACGCACGCATCGATCACTTTGCTCAGCAACTGGAAAATTCATGTTCTTATCTCATGCGCTTCTCGCATCTGAACAATTTTAGTTGACGTGTCGTTGTTTCCCTTCGATGAACAAAAATGTTCGCTTAAATTCGGCTCATGGACCTATCATGGATTTCAAGTGGATATCATCAACAGAAGCGAAAATATTGACTTAACCAATTATGTGCCTTCCGGGGAGTTCGATTTGGTCAAGGTTCGTGACTTCCCAACGAGTGAAATTCTAGTGAATAAGGGATGAACTCAGGAACTATTTGCAGGTTTATCAAAAACGACGTGTCGTAAAGTACACCTGTTGCCCGGAACCCTATCCGGACATCACATTTTTTATTTACATCCGAAGAAAGACGCTATACTACCTCTATAATATTGTTTTCCCTTGTCTAATGATGTCTGTTTTGACCTTATTGGGTGAGTCTCAGTTTTCATTGCTCAAAAAACTTAATCTATCAGCCGAGTCATAGTCGGCGCCTAATGTATTCAACCGAGAGAACGCGATGCACCTTTGTTATAATCGGGTAGAAACGGTAACTGGCTGCGCTCGAACCGGTGCGGTGGAGTATAGCGGTTAGGATCGAGGGGGATCTTGCAGATACCACTCACTTATCGCTGCAGTTTGCGTTAGTCCCTCCGCGACTGCAGCCGCTAGCTCCACCACGCCGCCTCGAGCACTACCGTTTACGCAATTGCAAGTTTTGACACGACTATAGCACGGAAAGGAGGAAGAGATTTGTGTCAAGCAGAGATAGAGTGTGTGTTGCGGCAAACATGTCGCACTCTTTTGGTTGAACAACTTCGAGGCCCACTACATATACAATTCTCACTCAGCATTTTGTAAAGTCTCAAGCGACATCTGTCATATTGGTTTCTACTTATTTCTTATATTGTCAATGAATTGTACCATTTTCTTCTCGTTACTGCTGAAACACTTCTTTCGCACTCTTATGAGATCGCACTGAGATTCTCATTCCATTTAATCCTAGTCCATTTAATCCTGCCTCAAACAAAATCATTGAAATCACCTTGAAGAACGGGACCGACAAAACAGAGGAAGAGAGGCATTCCGAATTAATCCAGATGACCAAGAGAATTGAAACAAATCTCTTTGTTTAGATTTTCTTTTCTTCGTATCTTTTTCTCATAGTTTCACTGCATTGACTCAAAAAAATAGGTAATATTTCAGTATTCGTGCTTCCGCCTGATTCCGGTGAGAAGATTGCTCTTGGCATCACAGTTTTGCTTGCCTTTTCCGTAGGTGTTTTCTTTCGTGCGAATTTCATCAGGCACTACTTGATGTAACAATTTGTTAAGGTGTTTGTGCTTGCCATAGCTGAAAAGATGCCAGAAACGTCTGACTCCATGCCTTTAATTGGTATCTACCTTATGGTTGTCATGGGTATGACGTCTGTCTCCGTCGTTATGACTGTGTTGGTATGTTATGTTGTTGTTTTCCGAGCAGTAGTCTGGTATGATATAATCTATTCACTGGGTACTTCGAAATAATGTTATTTTAGTCCTAGATGATGATATCGAAGGAGTATAATTCCAGGTTTTGAACTTCCATCATCGTGGTCCGTTTAACGATCCCGTCCCAGAATGGGCACGCGTACTCATCCTAGAACGGCTCCGAAAATTGTTGCATATGAAATTATCTCATACAGGTACACATACTATTATTTTCTCATTTATTACTCAAGAGACTGAATGTCCTGTTGACGCCGACCTCTCAAACTTTCTACGGTGCTCGTTGTTCTTGTTTTGCATGCAGTTGAAGCAAGCGTATCACGAAATTGGCGGTGTTAAGATCTCTACACGTATACATTGATAGGGGTAAAGATGTCTTCAATTGAGTATGAGCGATTCTCCTTTCTCCAGAAAACCAGGAAAAAGACGTGACAACCAGCCCGGACTGCATCAGTCCCCTCTGCGATTCAACCTGTTACACGATAGAACACGGGCAATTCCGTCGTCGTCCAACGTCTGCAGTCTAATTAGTATAGCTCAAGTAAACAACAGCCTGAGCTGCACAGTCGCAGACAAGTTGCAAATTGCCATAGTTCTACTACACGTAGTAAGCAGCATCCTTGGGAACACAATGCAATTAAGGCTGTTTCATACTCCTTTTTTCTGGCAAGGTATTTGCTTAGAGCCATCGACTTCGTGATACGCTGCTTTCAAATGTCATGCTAAAAATTTGAAGAAGCGTAGAGTACTTTCCTAGATATCTTTCACTGCGTTTAAGGCATTAAAGACGAAACCGGTAAGGTTAACATTGAGATTTTACAGATACTGACTCCAAGAAGCAGAAGATGTCAGTGTGTTCGAACAACATGATGCGACGACTATCAGTCAGAGTGGCCATGGACGACATGAGGAACGAGGTAAATCGTAACTACGTGTCAACACACACAGTTCTAATCGAGCAGCATGTAAATTCAATCACAACTACATACACAATTGGGTCAAAACGACATGCAGCTTGGTGCAGCTGCGTTCAAAGCGGTGAGGTGAAACGTAGCAGTTTGGATCGGGGGAGGAGCTTTCCTAGCGCTTCCTCCAGCTCGTAATGGTCCCACTTCAATCCCAACCGTTAGCTCCATCGCACCGCTTTGAGCATAGCTGCCTACGCAAACCGCAAGGATCATGTCTTTCGACTACCACAACTGCCGCCGAACGCGTTCAATTGAGTTGACGTACGCGTACGCGGCAATGATGAACATTAGTGTCTCGGAAACATCTGTATCATTGATCAGTTATCACAGAAACAAGACGCCAATAAAAAATTTCGCCGCGAGCGCGTCTCTTCAGCGAGCTTCCCTATCTATTCCTGAAAAGAATCCAGCATAGTCAATTTCGGCTGACTCTGCCTTTAAACCAATCCGGTGGCGACTGTACTTGTATGCAAATTTTGCACTCTATACCGTATTGTTGCTAATTCAGATAGTCAACGAAGTTGGCCCAGATTTGCTTAATGGTGGTAACATAGTCGAGGTGAGCAAGTTCAGATCGGTTTGTTTGGTTTCATGTTCTCAACAATACCTTAGATTACCTCGACCCTTAACTATAGGATTTGGAAATCAGCCTCTTTGGAATTTGTAAAATTGCACCAAGACACTTGAACTCTACAAGACTCATTGAAGGAAAATCCTCCTAAGTCGAGAACTTGCGAGTCCATAATTCACAAATAACACAAGTAATCTTTCCTGTTCAAATAATTTTCTCTCAAAAATACTCTGACATTAGACTTCAACACTTTGTTGGGATGATTTGGTCAATGTTCGTTCTGATAACGTCGGAGTAGATACGAAAACGTCATGTAAAATGTGTATTTGACGAACTAAGATATGCACGCTATCACAGTTATGCAGTTCCAGTCAGCAAGCGGTGAACCGGTGCACTTGGACGTTCCACAAACAAATATCGCTGTTGCTTGCAATGGTGTTATCAGAAAGCGGCCAAAAACTGACGATAATTTACAGATCAAATTGCTTAGAACCCTTCAGGTACTCATTCGACTACAGAAGTTCCGCTCTAGTGAATTAACCTGCTAGACAGCAAAAATTTCAGGTTCTAATCAGGCGACAAGAGAGTGAAGACGAAAGCGAACGTATGGCTATTGAATGGCGACAAATAGCTCAAGTGAGTGCTTTAATTTTGGGCACCAAATTTCTGAAATTTAATTATGCTCTTGCATTATAAATCGAACATTTATATTCTCTAAGCTGTTCTTGCGTCATTTACGGAGTTACGCTGAAAAAAACCTCATATAGCACTTCTACTCAAATCTTAAAAGTCAATTAAACCTCGTGATCAGAACAGCTCCTCGTTTTATTGGTTGATGCCACTAAACACATCAGCATGAATACTACCAAGTGAAAAAACCCCGTGTATGCTAATTGTAATAATTCAGTGGTAATATTGGATTCTGAAACTTTATCTGGTCAAACTTTCCATTTTGCTCCTATGGTATTTTGGGCGGCATGTTATCCGATCGAACTTTGCTAATTGTGCTTTCGTGCTTCAGAAACTCCAAAAACTGCCATCTTCAGAAACTGTACACATTTTTTTAAAATAATATTTGCGCTTATTAAATCCAGTACGACTAGGGACCATTGCAAAAGTCTCGTCGGATACTATGCCGGGGGCGTAGAAGCCATGCAAGATATCTGTATTCTTAGAAATGGTGAAAAAAAAAACTTCTCATATCTCCAGAAAGTCTTATATTCGAGAAGGCACACTCATCCTAATGTATTTGATTTCGAATGTTTGCCATGGAGTAGTATCCGAAAAAGAGAAAACAACAATTCGGGGAAAAAAACACCCCACAATATTAAATAAAAAAGAAAAAAATAAAAATATTTTTTTACCTACTCTTGTTGGTCGCTGATGATAATGTGGCTCAGGAAAAGCAGAATTTCATTATTATCCTACTCTCTTGCGATCTAAGGATTCAAGTTTATCAAACCTTAAAAGACCCCACTTTCCAACCACTCACCTATCGCACTAATTCAGGTTATAGATCGACTGCTATTCTGGATATTCTTAGTCGCCACTGTGATAATCACGTTCATACTTCTACTGTTTATTCCTGCAATGCATCGATCGTCGCACGAGGAACATCCGGAGTAAAGTGACCATCATTGTCACTGTCATAATAGTATAATAACTCTACGAACAGTAATTAAGAAACAGCTTTGATATTTCAATTTGTAAGCTGTTAACCGTCTAGCAGCTAGAATTTATCCTATTCACCATTTATTTGATCTCATGCGTTATAGTTGACTCAGAATTTGTTGTGTGCCTTACATATGGGTAAGAAGTCGGACATGAGATCTCAAGCTCGTCTTCGCAATTTGGATATTTGTTGGCAACATATTTGTTTGAAAGCAAAGAAATGATTTTTTTTTTCAAATAACTGTAAATGCAGGAAAAAAACTCGTATTTGTAATAACATGAGCTGGTATGGGCACAAGAGCAAGAAGACTGGCGAACTGATGAAAAGAGCAACAAGCGCCGTGAAAGAGAAAAACGAATCGTGTGACAATTAAATTATCACCTAGAAGCATACGAACCTAATAAACATGCGAAGAAAATATACATCTGTTCATATCATCAATAAATAATTCATATCACTAATTAGTCAAGGATTTCATAAGTTAAGCAGCTAGCAGATTTCAAGATTAAAAACAGTAAAAACAAATGTGGAAATAATGACTGAATACAATTATGTGATATATAAGAAAGGTATACGATATTGAGATGGAAAAGCATCTCCAAATATACTGCAATGACACTTCTTATACGGTAGTAACCAGCATTTGACTTGAATTATTCGCGTTACCCGGCTGTTTCTCTATTTCGGACTTTTCCACAACAGGTGAATCTGGCTAAAAAAAAACAATACAGAGTAGCTAACAATCTCTATACAGCAAAATTTGAACGATGCAAAATGCGAACGGAACAATCCCAACCTCAGTAAACTGATATTTGTGAAAGAGTTACAAACTCACTATGCATTAAAGAAACTAGCCACAACTCGTACGAATGAAGGAAATCCGAAACACAACTCACCTCCGGCTTTCTGTAATTGTAAGGAGGTACCACAGCAGCTTTTGCTTCTTTTTTAGGAGTCACGCTTGTGCTTACACGGCTGGATCTCTGAATATTATGGACTTTTTTGACTAAGCAGAGTGAAAACAAATTCAATTTACGAGTTTATACAAGAGTAGGACTAACTTGCAAAGAATGAGCCCTGTTGGTTGTTGGTTTTGGCAATCGCGTTTTGTGAGTAACAGCCGATTTAGGGCTTTTTTGAACTGTCTTTACAGGAATCGGTTGCTGAGGTTTCATATGTCCCATGGTTGTCGACGACAACTGATAAACGCCACGAGTTGGAAAGCTGAGTAGAGATTTTTCATCGAATTAAATATTTAATGAGCAGATATAAACATTAGAAACACCTTTACATATGCGATATATATATATATCGAAATTAGAAAAAAAAAAACTTATGCACCTAATAGCTGAACAGTCAATTGTGATGTCCTCTTCTATGAAGCAATCAACAGGTAAGGTAGTGTCCAGCTGCTCGGAGCCTTCATCGATATCGGACCAACTTAACGAAAGTTTTCAGCCTTAGAATGATTACGTGAATATTTGACATTTCTTACCTCTCCGAAGATTCTCTGGAGAGCGAGAACTGTGCTCTGGCCTCTTCGAATACAAGTCTGAAACAATAATTATTAGGATTTTATTGCTGAAAGCACTTTTTTACACTGCACTCAAGACTATCATACCCCGACATGGGTACGGATTGTAGCTCCAGTTTCCAGAAATCATTTAAAAAGGAAGCGAAAACGGAATAATAGCGAATATTTATGACTACAGTAGGAACAAATAACTTATGCTGGCACCGAAAATGTGCTGAGAAATGGGCTATTATTTGAAACTTAGTTTCATTCATATTACAGC
Organism: Necator americanus; assembly: GCF_031761385.1. Taxonomy (NCBI): domain Eukaryota; kingdom Metazoa; phylum Nematoda; class Chromadorea; order Rhabditida; family Ancylostomatidae; genus Necator; species Necator americanus. Next base: position 37,518,291 of record NC_087371.1, on the reverse strand, counting down.
TAGATCTTCAGAAGAATTCGCTTCTACTTATGTTCCAGACATTTTCTCAGTTCCAAATATGTGTGGAACATCAAGCTTCAAGCCGCTCGATACTGTAAATCATTAGAACGAAAAAAAAAGCCAGCAGAACGACGTTCTATAGCTTGTTAAGCCAGTATTCGGAAAACTAATGAAGACAATTAACATTTGGTGTTTGTGTTCCTTCCGCATCACTAAACGATCGATGGTTCGGAACCGCCCTAGTACCAACCGAACCCTTCGACAAATTTTTAGACCTGTCAGGGAGGATAAAAGTAAAAAAAAGTACGCTTCCGCAAGTACTGTAAAGCTGCACACGCGTTCTTAAACTATTCTGAATGGAACTCGATCTACTTCTTTACTGTTTCACTTTATCTCACAATCCCATAATAACTTTCGCCATCGTAGAATCCTTTTATTTTCTCTGACTACTAATGTTTTCTTATTGTACACAATATTCCTGGCATTTTTGAATCTGATTGTTATCTTTTCTCAATTAGATATTCACATTACGGGCAAGCAATGAATTATCGTTATTTTCGTAAAAGAAAAGAAAACCATCCTTCCTAACCTCTCCAAATCCTCGTCAAAATCCTCCACACTGACGGGGCGACCTGCGGTTCGTGACGATGGGCGGACGCGGTGGGTCACCGGAGAACAACCGTGTCCGCCCTTCTCGTTTTTTGAACTGTTTTTAAATGATGGAGATGGTTGTGGCATAGCAGCATCAATACATGCGCTTAGAAGACGATCTGGATCAACTGTAAATCATTCTGCGTCCTCAAGAAAAAAACATCATGTAAAGACGTAAGCCCACCATTGGGAGAATGGTGCATGTCAGAATAACCGTGTCGCAATTTTCTTGGAGATGGCTGAGCGGACTCAATCATATCGGCAAGTAACCTATCATCAACTATTCTCCTGAAATAAGACAAATTGAATGATACAAGACAGTGAAGTAGATCAAATGAAAATATGTGTCTGATCCGAATCGGAATTCTTTGTTCACCTCTGTTGTTTAGGAGTTGCAGATCTTGGAGATGGTTGAGGGAGTTCAGCTTCGATGGACCTCGTTAAAAGGTCAGTACCGTCGATACAGTTAATATCAATGGCAGCATAAACATCGTCCACAGGATCCTGGGAGGTGGTCACTGAAAAGGATCGTTTTAACAACAAACAATTTTATTTCGAGAAAAAGGTGCAGAGTGGAAAATAATATCCATTTTGAAAAAAAAAACTCGGATAGCAGGTTGAATGTATTGATTACGCCAAAACTGTTTGAAGCACCCTGATATCTTGATTTTTAGAGACCTTTACTGCGATAAAGTGACACTTGTTAAAATTGAAACTGCTTGTGAAACTGTGTCAAAATACAGTAAAACTATAAACGTTGCAGTACAAACAGCACATGAGTTAGCGAATTGAAATATCCAGAATTCTATAAAGTCTTGAAGAGTACATACTTCACGTATTACCTGAGTGCCGTAACATGTTGACAAAGAAGTAGAAAAACTAGAAAAGTAAAAAGTAAAAAAAGAAATTCCCTTAACTGGAGATGTAAAAATGGGTAGTCATACCGCCTTTATTAGCATCTAATTGGTATTCATTCTTTCCTTATTCATCAAAGAAATCTTGGCAAGAACGATACCATTCTAGCAGCGATATAGCACTGAACTTACCAGGACGAGCTACTTCTGAAGATGAGACCTTCATGTCCGAAACTTGGGCGCAAAGAACAAACGCGGGAAAAGTTGGAGTTGGCTGATCGTCTACTATCGCTGTAGTTGTATCACTTGCTGTCAACCCTGACTGTGGTTCACTTGATGATGCATCTCCAGAACTCATACGAACTTTTACGCTCAGAGGAGTTGAATTGTCGCCTGCAAGCATTTGAGTTTTAAGTCCTAAACTAGTACTAAATCTAAGTTTGATAAAACAATTATTTCGTATTATGTACATACCTTTCAATCCAATCATCTTCGCACACTGTGTCGGTGAATCCGGAAGATCAGACGGAGAAACCGGAGACATTCTGTTACTGTTTGCTGCTGTGTCCAAATTACTTTGCCATCCCACAGAAGTATTCTGGAAACAAAACAACAAATCATGTCGAAAACGGTCCGACAAACATTGAATCATGTCAAATCATCAATTACAGGCAATTCGCTCCCAAGTGATGCTGCACTAACGCTTCGAGTACATCGGACACTGTCCTCTAGGTTTGGATCGCCAGTGATTTCGTCAGGAATTACGGAAGGCTAAAAAAAACTTATGTAAAGAAACTGAAGGGAATTGTAAAGCAATAAACTCTAACTACAGCTACTGCTTACGCAGAACAATTGAATATTAGATTTTACTGTCGATGGAATTACTAGATTTTGTGATTGAGCATTGATTACCACAAGATAATTAGAAATCTTACTTGAACAGGAGCATCTTCATCCACAGGAGGGCCAGTGTACTGTCCAGGTGGAGGTGCAAATCCAAGAGGTGGTCCTGATGAAATCGGTCCTCGAACAGGAAACATGTGGTGGGGTGAGCTAAAGTGATTTGTAACTATTATTTTAGCCGTATGGTGAAAAAAAAAACGTACGCATGACTAGAAGCAGTGAATCCTCCACGAGTAAAATGTCGAGGAAGGCTACTAGAGCGATGATCGAAGGATGGCGCGATTGGAAATCCTGGTATTGCACCAGGTGACATCCGAACACCACGAAGAGCAAGCAAACGCGAATCACGTGGTGAACATAAAGTTTCACATCCCAGCGAGGAAGACATATCTGGAAACTGGATTTCAGCAGAATAATGACTGAAATAATTTTAGAAGAAATACGCAAATGACTAGCGAGTAGATCCACAAAAGTGGAAAATCGGTGAGGTAATTTTCAAGAGAATTTCCAAGGCAATTGCATTTAGCAACAGAAATTTTTGCGAATTCATACACTGCGTTCCAGATCCCTTCAACTAACCAGCATATCGTGTATATCCTACTGGTTGACTGAGGTGGTTTAACACGGCCTTGACAGCAGCTCTGATATCCTCTCGCGAAGAATTTCGCAAGACATTCAACTGGTTCATTGCCATAGCGTCATGTCGTACCAAGGACTAAAAACACAATACATATTATTCACAGTATACATTTGGAAAGGAAATTAATATGAAAAGAATACATGATCACACAATTCAGTTCACCTGTAGATGAGGATCCTTTGCTATGAGATTAGCAAGAGCCCCCAAAGTATTCGCAACGATAGTAAAGGAAGCACTACTAAGCAACTGCACAAGATGAGCCGCCAATTCTGGCCTGGCAGTTAGATGGCTAGAATTTGACGACAAATACTGCGATACATACTTTAAAATACCGGATGCACTTTCAACAACTGCCTGAAAAGGAAATTAATCCTATCTGAACAATACACAGCAAGAAGGAATTCACACACCGTCATTCTTGCATCATTCGACAATAAACCAGTAAGCAGAGCAAGAAAACCAGGCTCATCACATATTGCTCTCTTATTTCGTTCTGAGTGAGAGGCCAGGTTCCATAACGCACTCAGGATAGCACGTACGCAACCTGCACATGAACTGTTGTTTTTTCACAACTGGAATATCAAGCAGCACAAACTCACTTTCGTCTCGTTCATTGTGAGCAATTACAGCCGCTCGTGACAATGCTTTTGCTGTTGGTGATAGTATATCGCTCATTTTACCGTCAGCCATCCAACTCAAATTTCTAACCAAACCCGCATAAACCTGAAGATAAAATACAGAGATTGTAGACAACATAAATTTCGAATACAAACTACTGCAGAATCTCAGAGGATTTTCAAATAGATTATACATTTGTCATTGCAACAATATTTTCTTCCAGAAATTAAACGTCTTTTTAGCTGGTGTACATTTGAGTTTGCAAATACTATGACACCTCCAAATTTCAGCTAAACGCAGCCCTAGGGGCACCATCTACAGCTCCAATCGAATTCTGTACAGCTCAAACAGGGCTGACGTAAGATGTCAGGTGAAGTCGGACAACTTTTTTCCCATCGAATCGTTTTTCATGTATTCTTCCGTTATAGGCTACTTAGTTTGAATTAAAGCGTTAATTCCTTAATATTGTGGTTAAAGTTACTGTTGGGAATGCACATATATATTCTTACTTTGAAACTGCCAGTGAAAAAAGAACTGCATGACTGACATAACTCAGTAGGAAGAGCATTTGCCCTGACATAATTCAGTAAGAATTTGCATTTGCATAACTTGCCCACTTTTTTCTTTGCGATGATCTGTTGAACACCTAGTCAAGAAGCTTCTCTTCGTTGGACTTTACATATACAATTGCAATCAACGTCTTCTAATGACTCACTTACATAAACCTCAATAAAGTCGATTATTGAACAAAGAGCGCCTTTAGAGAGTAGTTGTGGAGAGGAACTTTCGTTTCTGGACAGCTCTGGCATCTTCAAAGTTGGTTAAATGGCTGATGATGGCAAAAACATGATCGCAAAACGTTACTCGCACCTAATTCTGATTCAATAAGGCTCCAATGTACACTTTCTCAACACATCAATATGCTGGAACTACCTACTGCTCTTTTTTCACAGAAAGAGGTTATGTACTTCTTTGCGTGGCACAATCGCCACGACTCTTTCCACGTAGTCATAATCCCAGCCATTTTTTCAGACAACGGTGAATAGCAAGAGAAAATTTTCACAGGCATTCTGTCTACGTCGTACTGGGCAACTAAGACTATGTTGGCTCTGACTACACTGTTTTAATATAAGCACGTTTCCTCAGTTTTACTCAGGATCTGTCTGTATGGTTCCATTGCTTCACGCCACAAGTAGTCTTAAATTGAGTTTACTAAGAAAACTACTACAAAAGGGTTTAGAAAAGACGTTTCTCTGTCAAGCCTCAAGCACATATGTTATTCCAAAGGACCCAAGTATACTCTTTCGGAAGAGTATACTAGAGTCAAAACCAGACGAAGCAAGGGGCAGTTGCGTAAGCGGTTGCGATTTAAGCGGTGTGGTGGGGCGCAGCGGTTAGGAACGAGAAAGGACCCCCGCTACCACCGTTTATTGCTGCAGTTCGCAATGCTTCCATCTCGATTCCAAGCGATAACTCCACCGCCCCGTATCGGGCGCAACCGCTTACGCAACTACGCTGTGCTTCATGTTGTTTTGACGCAGCTATATATTTGCTCTCTTTTGGAATAACAGAGCAATGAGAACGTCCAGCTGCTTTTGCAGAAGATTCAAAAACATAACGCGTAGTTTCTTTGAAACCGGGCCAAAAAAGATACTCTATATGGAGGACTCAGGTAAAGCAATCCAATGTTGCCGCTACCCCACTTCTTTAGACTTTCTATGTCTAATTATTATTTATACTTAGATAACTCTGGATTTCACGACCCGCTAAGAACTTAGCAGCCGTAGATGTTTGAGCGGTGTCCAATTTCGTACGTCTCAGCTTCATGACCATACTAACAAAATTTTCTTTTCGAAAAACACTAGAATGTACAGAATAGCCGGTAGATTAAGTATGACCCCATGCGCTCGCACTAAATAGCCGATAGATTGGAGAGGACACCAAGGACACACGAACACCACCCCCCACACTAAAAAGGAGGAAAAAAAGAAACGGCGCCCTTAAAACGTTTCAGGTCAACCTTTTTCAACGAAGGGTGCCGTTTTTCTACGCTAACCACTTGATTCCTCCAGATGGTAGCACTGACATTCGTTTAGTAAGTAAGTAAGTAAGTAAACTTGACCATAAAGACCAGTTAAGAGAAAATATAAGCATTAAGTGTCTATTACATCAGCTCAGTAACCGAAAGTTGCATCTCCGCCAGTAACTGCTCCTCTTGAAAAGCAAGATAAAGTGAGTTGTGGTCAGTGGCCAATGCTCGTAATCATCTCGGCGGCGCGCTTCAGAGACAAATGGACTGCGCTAAGGGGACAGCGAACAGCAGCCGTTCGCCGCTACTTTGTTCGCATTCCACTCGAAGAAAATCGTTAGAGATTTGTAGTGATTTACTTAAACAAGAACAAGTATTACTACGCTACAATCTGATTTGGATTTAATGGGTGGATAATCCCAATCACGTGGTGTTTCCGTGATTATCAAGACAAAAGAATCTAATTTTTTCCCCACATTTCTCACTTACAAGGAGTTATTAGTTCCATTTTGGTAGTGAAAAAGTCACTACCACTACCGATGCTAATAACTTGCGTTTCCCTACTGTCTTACAAGCCTTCACAATCATTGGTACTATTATCTCCGATAGATCTCTTTCCGTAAAGGTACTATCCTGCCCACCGCTGACACCATAAATTCAACGGACCTATTTTCCTACAATTGACGCTTAACAGTTAGTCATGAATCTCATCTTTTCAAACTAACTGCTAAATCAAGAAAATTTCAGTGGATTTCTTAGCAAACAAAACTAAGCTGCGATATGTGAACTAATTTGGCTCAAACTTTTGTTTGTAATGTTTATTTTTATTTACCCTCTCCGCATGAATTTGCATTCGATCCTAAAACGATCACCTAGCGATTCAGGAGAATATTTCAAGTAGCTGTTATACTTGAAATATTCTCCTGATCACGTGAAATCCCCTTCCCATGCTGGTCAGATGACAAACGAAGACTATTCACTTGCAGAGTGTAACAACGCTGCTAACTCTCACTAACTATGCCGCCATAACAGCTGGAAAGCGCGCCCATGTCATTCACGAACAACAACATAACTCCGCTATTCCTCGTGTCCAGCACGACCCATAACAGTGACTAGTGGCACTTAAGAATCGAATTTCCAAGTCTTCATCGCTTAAACCTAATAATTTTCTCTTCTCAATATGCAGATTTAATCCATTTGCTATGTACGAATTTAGGTCCTACGTGCATTTTTTTTTCTGAAATGAGTAACAGATGTGAACAACTGCGAAGAATATTCTGCGGCAATGACATCGAAACGAACACCCTTCCCGCAATAACCTTGAATAGCATACGATAGCTAAATTATAGAATAGGAAATGCGAAAGATTGTCGGTGGCCGACCATGACCCATTTTCACTGCTGACGCAAACAAGAAAGGTTCAAATCGAAAGATCTAAAAGCGTGGTTAGCATAGAATAAAATAAAAGAAGAAAACATGATGTCAACGAACCTGTGCCAGATTTCTCGCTTCGTTCAGAATTCTTACTACAGTAGGAATGAAACCCGAATAAAAACAGAGACGCCGTTTACTGGCCGCATGGCCATAAGTTAGATTAGTAAGGGCATTAGCAATCAGTTTCCGAAGCGATCTGTGTTCATTTCTAGATGAAACCTCGAATACAGCCAGTTCAAGTACCAAAAGTTCCGCGAGGGAGTCCACAAGACCTGAAGATAAACGAATTGATACAAACACTATTCTGAGACTTCCTCATTACAAAATTCTGAGAAATTTGTATGCTCTCTGCAGAAACGACTGCATGATACTCACCCAAAATGATGGCCACTTTACGATATTCTTCGTCGAATGACTCTTTAACAATACAATCTAGAGCACTGAAGAGACGAGGATAGTACGAAGGAGCAGGTACTGAACCATGAGGGAGCCTTCGTAAATAGAAAATCTGCAAAAACGTGAAGTAGTAAAAATTTTTCGAAAGCAAAATTATCCAAACACTCTCAATCCAAAATGCAATTTATAAAAGGAGAAAAAAAGTTGAAAAGCTGAAAGCAGAACTATGTGCACGAGTTTTTGAGAAGCTGCCGAAGACCGGAGAATAAAGTAGGAGCCACGGCACAATTATAAAAACCACCAAGCGTTTGGTGGTGAGGAACAGCAAAAACCTGATCAGGTACATTTTCTTAAAGTATTTAATTCTTAAGGTAAACAAAGCAAATCCTCAGAAATAACATAGAAAGTCAATAACCTGTTCTCTGACACAATTTGACGGTGGTAGTGCTCTACGAAGACGACGTCTTCTGGAAAAAATAAAGAGTGAGAGAACCTATCTGACATACACATACCTCATAGAACTGAATACAACAATAGTACTGATTTTCAAAAAAGCGACCAATAGGTCTTTATCGTTTTTACCACGTTATAAAATGACCTTCAAACGAATCGTTTAAGTCCATTCACCTTCAGCGCGAAGGACGCTCGTAATTAGAGAATGGACTTATCCATTCAACACTGTTAAAAAAAGAAAAAAAGGTGCAGGAGCGCAAATTAGCAGACTTTAATCTTCAACAACTCCCGCGAAGATCCAGGTAACTCGAAAAAAAGTAAAGAAGTCATGTTAAAGTCATATGTTACAGAACATGGATACCTGGAATCGTCTTTTTCTCTAGCGATCACAGCATGAATCCTTTGATGAGTTATTCTCAGCAGCTCGTCATCTTCGTCAGTAGTACGACGCTGCCGTATCTGTTCAAAATTTAACGATGCCAATAATCCAACAATGGACTGGTCAACGTCTAAGAACTGAAACCATCCAATTATGCTGTGGCTTCATTAGACAATAAGAGATACTTTGAAAAAGAACCACCTCTGTTTCATAGCAACCAACTCCTGCGGAAGAAGATGGAATTTGTCCTGGAATGCCGTCGTCCAGTTCATCGTCACTCATCGTGACGACTACTATGGGACTTCTAAAGACAGTAACTACACTGAGTGGACCTTATTATGAAGAACATTGTTATGTTTCACAAGCGTGATACAAGCAATTCTAGTGCGAAAAAGCGTATGAAATGTCAAATGAATTCAATACAGTGATCGCTACAGCTTAAGTCTAATGCTGTTACATATCATTTCCACATAAGCCGTAATTCACTAAACATGTTGTTTTGTAGAACACAGCACTAGAAAAGTTGAACTTCGTGTGAACTGAGAAGCAACGCAGTTGATCTGAAAGTTAAGGAAGTTAGACTGTAGAAATGGACTCGCCATATGAGTATTTCTCTGATCCTATGGGATGAAGGACTTCACAACTTCCGCCGAATTAGTTTAAAAAAAAACATCCCAAACGATTGCTACTCGTTATTTGTGAGAAACATACTCACTTTCACTTTTTACTTCTTGAATACATAACATTACATTTTCTATTTGCTTAGCATTATGTCCATCCTTATGGTGTTTTAAAAGATTGAATCCCTTCCAATACAAGTCAGACGAAGTACCAAATCGAATAACTCCTTTACATTTCATTTCTACAAGATTTTACGACACCTCAGTTGGAGCGCTTGCTTATCTTGACTCAAAAACCACAAGTAAGAGAGGTGGGTTATGCAAACCCTTTTCGAGCAGCAATTTCAGGAAAAGCCGATCCATAAACGAGAAGGCGACCTTGACGTGTGAAATCGTGTAACCGCGCGACCTTTCGATGCGGCTGTGGGCTCGTGAAAGAGCGAGAGCCGCCTGCATTCTCACTTTCCCCGCGCTACCGACGACGCGCATGTACCCCCTCGACTTTCGCTCCCTGGAACATGCTACAGCACAGCTAATCACCGTTTATGAAGCTCTTTACCAGGCTAGCACCAGCCAATCTGCTGAGCAACTCCTTCTACCGACATCGGCACCACCATCGGACTGCCCCACCACTTCTGCTAATGTGATTCGACCAACGCCACTTCGCCCTCCCCTGCTCCCGTTGGAGGATGATCCGCTCGACTTATCTTCTCAAAATCGCCAGAGCGTTATTCATAGTGGAAGTCAATCTCAAACGGCAGTGTGCAACGCGGAACCTGTACTGCCCACATGTACAGACGGGAACATGAATGCGGAATGGATTGCGTTGAAACTCGCTGCTTCAGCAGGTAGCAACAGAATGTCTTATCCTAGAGAATTCAAGCTTATGGTTATTGACTACTACAACAGCAATGGACAGAACAAGTACCGTACCTGCAAAGAGTTTCAGATCACAAAATCTATGCTGAACGGATGGCTATCAAAGGTACGGACAAGTATAGTTCTTTTCAAAAACCCTCCAAGAGAATTTTTATGCACCTGATATTCACGTTGAACTCATGCGAACTAAAAAAAATCCGCGCAAAAATGCAGGGCGCAAATAAAGTGACCTTGAACAAAAACTTGAACTGTGGGCTAACGAACAGTTTCTTCACCAATTCCACAATCCCCACGAAAAATTGTCGAAATGATAGAGTACCTCTGTAACAGCTCCCTAGATCTCATTTCAAGTTGAACGATCGGTGATCTAGTAGTAGTCATTAGTAGTCATGACAGCAAACTATGGTTTTCTTTCCGAAGAAAGCGCTACCTACTAGGCTTCTTTTGCAAAGAAAATAACTTTGCTGTCACGAGTACTAACTTGTCATGACTTCTTGTGTGAGCTGATGTACATAAGTGATACTGGTTTGAAATCCAAGAAAATATTGATAAAATGTGTATGTTATGTTTTTTGTAATACATTCCTACATTAAAAAAGGTGTTTGCTCAACTAGTGTCCTTGATTAATGTTCCTTGCTTAGAAAGTGAACTTCATAAGGAATTTGTTTGGAGTTTGTCTTGTTTCACTTAGGCGTTGGTTAGCAACCTTTTTTATTAGTGTTTTGAACAGAAAAAAATCAGGAAGAACACCACGTTAGAACTTGGTTAGCAGTTACACTTAGCTTTGTAGTCGACGCCTTAGAATGTACTGAAAATAATGGTAAATCAGGTAAAATTGAACTTCTGAAACAAAAAAATCATAACGGAAAATGTGCGACTCTTCAATTTTTTGAATGCCCGGCAAACTTTTCTGATACAGAGGCGAATTATCCGAATACATTGTAATCAAATCAAGCGCCCAATGCCGTAGAAACGTGAATGACATCCAGTGGAAATTGTTTTGCTTTCTCAAACGTTGTATTCTAGGAAAGCACACCCTCACTGAGGTCCTCTTGATGTGAATTTTGAGGAACATTGGACTGTGCAATAACTCACCACTGTTTTAGATAGAGAAAATCCGTGAATCGCGGCCAGGATCACTGAAATCCGGCAGGAGCGGGCGAAGACCTCAATTCCCTGACATTGAAAGGCAACTATTCTCTTTGTATTGTCAACGAATCGAAAATGGCAGTAAAGTAGGGAATCGCTGGTTGCGAGAACGAGCTCGAGAACTCGCTGGGGACACTAACGCCCCCTGTCAATTTTCGGAGCGATGGTTGAGCAACTTTAAAAAGCGGTTTCGCATAAATGTACAGCGTGAAAATGACTCCGTCAACGATTCACAGTCAAACCATTCTTTATCCAGTGAAAAGCAGACTTTCTCAGACGTTGAAATGGAGTCTTTCGTCGACCGCATTGACGCCGAAAATGGGATTCGCAAAGATGTTGTAGCCGAGATTGTTAACCAACCTGGACAACTACCTATTCAGGCTTTTTACGAGAAATTCCCTTGGTTGTGCAAGAAAGGAACGCAAGTGGAGCCTGGAAGAAGGGGACGAAAAGTGCAATTCCCAGACGTAGAACGAGTGCTTTACGAACGTCTAGTGGAGAAACAAAAAAGTGGCGAACGCGTTTCAAATCGTTGGCTGCAGGATCAGGCTCGCGATCTAGCCACCGAATTGTGCCCAGGAATTCTAGAAGAGGCCATCAAGTCCTCAAGATGCTTATTCTCCGAACACTGGCTTCATAATTTTAAGAAACGCTACGGAATCTGCCTCAAATACAAATCCACTTCACTTGAACGTGGTCAGGAAAGTACACCCACTTCGACACAGGTGTCACCAGTTCCCTCAGCTGAGGCTATAGACGCGAACCTCACTGTGCTTCATTTACACAATTGGTTCATGAACCAATGTTATGCGCCACCACTTTGGTCACCGGTGAATCCACAGGCCTACACATTTTCATGATACTCACATTGTTAGAATATTTCGGGTTATACATTCGACAGTAGTTAGCTGCAAACGCAATGATACTGGTGAATATCATCCTGTGATTTGTGCAACATAGTCTGTGATGATATTGCAATAAATATAAAATCTATAATAAATATTTCGGGTGCTCACAGAGTTCGCATTGAGGAATCCATGACTGTGGCCTTATTGTAATGAAAATAACCGATGTATGTAGCTAGGGAATGTTAACAACCAATGTTCTAAGAAAGAAACCTCAGATAAAAAAAAATGAAGCGGCGAAAAAGGTACCTACATGAAGAACAATTGCAAGAGAGTCATATATTAAATTAATCGGGAAGGACTTGATTTAAAATGAATTTGAAGGGAATTGAGCTGGTCATGTAAGGATAGTGAACTAAAAAACAGGTGTCAATCTCATCTCCAATGCAAGATAAGAATTCGAGAATATATTTCAGGATTCGGAGAACAATATTCCCAAATGTCTTTCAAATTTAATTGGCCGTCATAGATGCGATAGTCGGAGCCGGTGCTCTGACCCCCCTCACTTTTGGACGGCTGGCGAAAGGACCCCCTCCTTCACTTCAGCTGCACCCCCTGAGCTAAACTCCCTTCACCTGAGGAGGGTCCGGCTCGACCCTATAGCACCTATGTTGGCCATTGTAGGGAAAAGACAAAGGAATAAAGGATTGAATAGAAAGAGAGAAAAATTTCGAATTTAGAGGGAACAAGGTAGCCCTAGGTTATTAGCTGAGTATTAGTACACTTCCAGGGAAAAGCGAGATTCTCAAGAAGCTTTCTGAAACAGCCTTGGTTTCTTTGTTATTCATATTTATGTGGAAGCGTAGATGATTGTAAATAGTATTTCCAAATAAAGAAGAACAACAAACAATTGTTTGGTAGGGGTTCTCAAGAACCGACCAACAGCAGTGGCTCCTGGCCCCAACTCCTTTTTCTCCACTTCTATATTCAAGCACTAGGCGAGACAATGACTTACTTATTATTGATCTGATTTCTCAAAATAGCTTTTTCCACTTAATTACGTGGTGGACTTCTTCCTATTAGACTGATGAATAAACGATTTCGAAAGAAAGTTGCCTATTTCTCATTGGGACAACCAAGTAAGAGATGTCATGCTAGTATTTCTAGGAGTAAGAGAAGAAATACAGAGAAATTAACGTCATTCCTATAATGATATTAAAAGCTCATTTCCTCAAACTAGGAAAAATTGGAATTTTAAGGAATGTAGACGAGCATAGCAAAGAAGAGGAGCTATGCTCTGAAAAAGACAATGATTTAGAATAAGTTTTGCAACTATTATATCGCTTGAACGGAACACAAGCCGCAATGGCGTTAGCGGCTTTCGGTGGCGGGTCGGCGGTCGGCGTCAGTCGACATATTCCTTTCATGTTACCGCTAAATAGGCATCGACGCACTGTACAGATTCAAATTCGAACAACACACCATGTTACAAAAAAGCACCGACTTGGGCGCACTCTTTTTGAAATGTGCAAGAAGTCAAACGTACTAAGAAAACGTCGCCAATAAATGCAATAGACCATAGAGAACCGAAAAGAACCCATTAAGAGCAACAGAAGGTTGCAAAAGAAAGAAACTCTAGAATATATCAAGAACAAAGCACAAATAACACCACAACACCAACGAAGTCCAGAAGTCCGATCCATTCGCGGATGTTCGATGATTCTCGCAAAAGCGTGCGGTTGCAACGCGGCTCCCCCTGGAGCTTAAAATTTTCTTCGTTCTCTACGGAATTTTTTTTTTCAAGTTAAAATAAAGATCAGGCAATTGAGAAGCTATCTGATCTCATTTCTTTCTTGACTTTCTGTCTCATAGTCGTCTCTCTTTCATCCGAATGTGAATACTCAGTTTTTTTCGCCCATTCACCCTTTCTTCTACTCATCATAACATTCAAACCCTTGTAATTTAACTCCTTTGACTTCATTTGACTTATACATCCAAAATATTTACCTTCCGGATTTTTCAGGGGAATACCTAGTCGTTCTCATTTATCGCAATACGAAATATGTAAAGACATAACTTGAGGTGTGCGGTCAATACTCCCGTGTTGTTTGTATCTCAAGAGAAAAAAGGATTAAATTCACCCCGTTTTGTAATTCCTCTCAGCATTTGATGCAGTAATAATGAGAGGAAGAAAGGCGCAGTGATTTCGTGTGGGAGTAGAGGAATATCCCCAACGCTGATATCTACTTATTTGTTAGCTTTGAACTCAACTCTAATTAGCAGTGGCGATGATTAGGATGACTCTGCACCGCAGGCTTGTACAGAATAGATAGTACTGGATAAGTACTGCAAATAGATACAGTCGTGCCAAGATGACTTATAGTTGGGTCAAAGCGAAGTGAAGCTCGGTACAGGGGCGCCCCCGCTTGCACTACTCATCGCTGCTGTTCGCGGTGGTCCCACCTCGATCCCAACTGCTAACTTCACCGCATCATTTCGAGCATGACCGCTTACGCTACTGCACTTAGCTTCATGTCGTGTTGAGCCAACTATAATTTCTGATGCAATTGCATATACTGTTGGTCTCGAAAAAGCACGATACTCGGTCTCGGCGCACAATGGAAACTTGTTAGGGTCCCAACGCGACCTCAATCACTCACGCAAGTACACTAAAAGCGAGCTCGCTCGCGCCCGAGTGTAATTTGTTATAGGTGCAATGGAGTACACATCAATTATATTTGTTCCTATAAGGACGACACGTTAAAAATAGAACTATTTATACATCTTTTTTAACTGTGCAATCCAGCGTGGTCTGATCTATTTCCTAGCGCAAATTCAGTGCAATATTACTTATGTATTTTGTTTCATCTTTCGAGGGCTTTTGTTGGATATAGTCGGCTCAAAACGATGCTCGGTGCCGCTTGTGTAGGCGGTTGCGCTCGAAGCGGTACGGTGGGGCGTAGCGATTAAGAACGAGGGGAACCCTTGGTTGCACAAGTCACCGCTACAGTTCACGATGGTCCCACCTCGATCACAACCACTTCTGCTTCAGTGCGCCGCTCTGAGAGTAACTGTTTAAGCAACTGCGCTGAGCTCCATGTCGTTTCGACCCAACTATAGCAGTATATCCAAACCATTCCACATGTCCACCAAACCTCCTTTTTTCAGTCGTAGTCGTTCATATTGGATGCGGGGCCAAACGACCGCATAAAAAAACAAATGTGTCGGGGTCGCTTCTGGGCTACAGTGGACATCTGACTTCATACACTTTGGGCGGAAACCTCGGAGTGTCCGCTGCGAATTCAGCTTAAAATCCTACAAGTGGAATCAATAACCGATAAGGTAAAAACGCCACGTGTAGATAAGAAGTTTAACCGATAACGGATGGTCGGCTGCGAGCGTTGATTTTTGATTTTAGTGGGTGGATTGGGAAGCCTGTCATTTTGCGGAAAAAATTTTATGTTACGAGAAGCCAAAATTGTGATGTTGTGCTATAAGTTGATGTTAGCGAGATGGCGAGAGTATGTATAAACTACATGAAGCGCGTACGCAATTGCGCATGCGACTTCTCTCGAGGCGGTGCGGTGGAGCGTAGCGGAACCCTTGCTGGCACCACACATCGCTGCAGTTTGCGACGTTCCCACCTCGGATCTGACTGATGCCTCATCCGCGCTGTTTTCAGCGCGTATGCAAATGCACCCTAAGTACACTCGTGATTCATGTCGTTTTGACCCGACTACAGATGCGGAGAAAGTACTGCAGTTCGCTGCAAGATCCGCATTTTTTTCCTTTACTTTTTTTATTTATGGAAAGCATTCAAACGGTTAGATGATAAGAAATCTTTTTGTCAGCAAAGAAAAAAATCATGGCTGGAACTCATGAGGGAAATCTGTCCAAGTGATTTATGGTTGGAGGGCATTTGTTTTTTTTTTATTTCTTCCAACCACAAATCATTTGTACGGATCTCCCGCTCATTGTATGGTAAGAGGGTGGTTGAAAGAATCAGTATTTGGAAAAGAAATAAGCTTTATCTTTTTAATAAAACCTACAATCTTCAGTCTGCCTCGGATTGTTTGAATATATCTCTCGAGATTTCCTAGGATTTTTCTTTTCATTAGGTGAGTTGACATAGACACTTCGACAACTGAGAACTACGAGCGGAGGTCTCGCAGTTGACTATAGTTAAAATCTGACAGCTAATCCGTCCCTCTTGGATGCCAGTAGCGGTACTCAAGTAACAATATATAGGTGTCAGTGCGGAATGTTTTTAATCACGGACGATCTTCCTCTGCTTAAGGCCAGCGTACCACAAAATCGATGATGTTTGGATCTTATCACGACTAAATAGAGTGGGTGCATTTCACCAATATGAAAGCGATCATGCTCGATTCCCAAAAGTCGCGTGAAACAACGTGGTTGCCCACGGTTTCCAAACGATGCAACTCGTTACAGGTGCAACTTTGAGAGCTGCTTGCTTTGCTGTTTGCCTGTTTGCTTATTGGAGCTGCATTTCCTGAATTGCGAGCGCCGGACGGAATTGCTCGCGTTCTATCACACAACAAATTGTATCGTAGAAGAAAGTAGTGGAACCAAGCACTCCTTTTCTCTACATTACTAGACGGAATTGAGCTTGATTACGCTCGTTATTAAGCATTACAAACTTGACCGCATCTGTTGGTGAAGAGACTCCAATACTGTCAATTTCATGATATATTTACACGGCCTCTTCTTCCCTCCGCATTGTCGCGATCGAAGCCTCATTGTGCTCACCCAAATGAACACTTTGTGTTATCTATGCATGGATTTTTCCTTCCGGAATTCTACAGCAATAAGTTGAGGGGCATCGTTCCGAGCAAATCAACTTTTTGGCTGCTGGTCAGAACATTTCCCGACGGTTCTTTATTTATTTTTTTTCTTTTTAGACGCTGTGTCAAGCAGTTCTTCTATGTTTAAAGCTGACTATAAGATGTAACATCAGTATGTTCTTAACAGCTCTTTTTTGTGGGATTTCTTAGGACCCCGTTGAAATAATGTCCATTTCTGTGGAACATAATGGAAATTATGTTTTAATCATTGAAAATCGTTGCTGCGACCGCACCCATTCAATTTTGGTATTCTTAACAAATGCTTTTTCAGAAATGCATGCTGCTAGGATCGTTCTACGCCAGATTTCGCGACATTGTCGTGGTTTTTCATCGACGAGTTCCACTTCAGTTGAATCAGTTGCTTTGCATAGAATGATGCCATCGGAAGATTTTCTGAATAAGTTCGTAAAACGACCATCTCAACGCGACAAACTCTCCACACTGATTTCAGAGTTAGATGTGAGTCTGTCTTAGAAATTACCTTGTTCCTACCTCTAAATCGCATCGCTTGATAGATATTCATGGATATGTTTGGAAAGGATTCTTTACCCGAATTTAACGATTCCATCTGGACCACATACTTTCAAATTTGGTCTGCTGAAGAACGTAGTGAATTCCTCTATGATTTGCGGCGAGACGAGAAGAAGACAAATTCGCAACCATCGGTCAATGTAGAAAGGGAGAAGGCAAGTAAATAGTGTAAGTGCATGGTCACTGATTCTGAATATGATGGATGACTTTTTTTCTGGTGAAGTCGAATGCACTTTCAGATATCAGTTATAAACAAGCAAAGGGAGGGGAATGGCGAGATTGTGTATGCTCCCGGATTCAATAGCCTTATAGAACTTAGAGGACAGGAGTTTCGAGGTATATAACATTCTTGGGATTTTCTTCCGGTGTATTTCTACGACTGGTAAATTTTTAGAATTTGTATATCAAATGTTCCAGAAAATATTGACCACATGTATGGCAGTCGATTACTTTCCATGGAAAGATGTGACGAAAAGCTCCCTAACCTCGTTATAGATTGTCGCTTTCTTTCAGAGTTCAGTGCTGCAGTTCAATCTAGTTTTGCAAAGTGAGAGATCACCGCTTTTTGTGACGTTTCGTTCCCTAAGATACCACTGTCATTCCAGACAAATCCAGGCTTTGCACGATTCTAATTGGACCTCACGTCTGCCATTCAATATTACGCTGGCAAATTTTCGACCAGATAGTCAGCTTGCAGTTATTGCAAAGAGGTATAGTTGCAGCTGTCATTTTATTTCACTTTTTTCGATTTACTCATGAGAAGTGTCGTCTCTCCCCACCGTTTTTCTTCGAGAATCTTTGTAAATAGTTTGTACACTTTTTTATGTCGAAAGTGTACGTAGACAATGTTTCATTCGTTGGCATAAGTGAACGTTGGGGGAAGGGGTTAGAGTGGTTGAGGGGAGGACTATTTCGAGAAGGATTAGGTAAAAAGTTACATTAGCAAGTGCTTTTTTTAGTGGTAGCAAAAAAGTTGTTCTTTCGTTTACTTATGTATCTTTTCACTGTCAGCCTCTAGCTGATGAACTGATTGCAAAGTAAGTGCGCTTCATTCAAGCCTTCCACTCAAATTAGGTATCATGTGTAAGACAATAAGACTGAATAAACAAACAATAAGACTTTATTTAACATCGACGTGTTTATCAAGGAATAGTATTTTCAATATTCCTAGTTCGTCTTCTCCAGTAGTGTTTTTCCCGAAACCTTATTACTTCTTGTATGCTAGAATTTTCGTCCGAAAAGCCTGTCATCTCAGAACTGTGTGTACTGTTCAGGCACTGGTACTTCCATTATGGTCCTCCTTCGGCTTCCACGTCCTTTTCTCCCCATGTTTTTGCCCCCAAGTTGACAACTAAGAGCGTGATTGATGCTTCTGATGCGGAACGTTCAGGTGAAAGCTTTCATAGCTTTGAGTGCTGTGGATTTGTCTTGTTAGTTCTTCTGCGAGCAGCTCAAGTCAGCTTTTTCTAGGCATCATGTACATATCTTGGCGTTCAAGGCAGTTTCTTCCTGAAGTGCCCCCACCGAACATTCGTGCTGTAGTTCTTTGCGCCAGTAACGATTTCCAACCGTGGTCAAGTAGCGTTTCAGCAGCGCAGAAAGATGGCATCTCAGCATACCGAATACCTCTTGAAAGGCATATCAGGTGTTCAAATAATATCTCTCATCTTTATTCCTTTAGATGTAGTTTTTAAAAAGTGGTGAGGGCTAATTACTTTAGATTCGAAGGAATCAGCAAAGTGCTTCCCCTTAACGTATCTTCCTCTATATTACGAGCCTACTTCCGAGGTGACGATCTCGGTTCAGCGATTCGCACATCAATAGTATTTCCTTCAAAGAACGCTCAACTTAGTGAGAAGGAAGGAAGAGAACTGTTGGAGGTTTGTTTTGAATGCTATTGTTAGAAATGTCAACGAGTTTAATATGAGTTCTCTGTAATGGACTATGAGCCAGAGAGAGCTTCTTTTTTTCTGGGGCGGGGAGGGGGATTCGTTCTGACCACTGTGCGGATGCTTTCCACTAAAAAACCGTGTATAAAGTTCCAACTTCAAATTTGCAAACGAATATTTCAGATTCTTTCTACCAAAACCTGGAACCTAAAATTGAGTTCCTATTATTGCAAGAGATACAGATACTATAATTCGTTTACCGAAAATGTCCCCACCAAACAGGAAACTGATAACTGTTTTCGGATATTTTCTTCGGAAACTCTTTATATTCTTCTTGATTCACAGAAACATCATTTGTAAAGCATCAGATAAGTTATCTGAGCATCGTGTTTTTGCTTCTTTGTGGTATGATTTCTGTTTGGAAACTTTCCATTTCTCTGTTTACGTCTTCGAACAACCACAAGAATCACATTTTAGAAAATGTTTGGCACTGGGAGGGGAAGAGGAAATTATGAACAAACAATGAGTAAGACATTTGACAGATGTAGTTTGGCAGGTTTTATTACTAATGAAATAGCGCTATTTGGGGTGCTTAATGTTATTAGAAGCAAATATGTTTACCGCTTGAAATATACTTAGATCACGAGAACGTTTTTTTTTTTCAAGAACTATTTGTTGTTGATGATGACGATGGTGATCATTACAGTTGATTTGCAGCGATACAAAGCCGTTATACAAGAAGCCGAAGCGAAAACAGAAGTTGGAAAACGTCCTTTGTTCAAGAAAACTGGAGATTTTCAAGAAATCCCTAAGAAGACTAAAGTGCATCGTTACTCTAGAGAAGAGAGAAGAAGGATGAGGGAAGGTACTTCACAAAGCGAATCTATCCCTCACCATTAAACTCTACTGTTTGCTTGTTAACTTTTTGTTGTTGTTGTTACTTTATGTTATGAAGACATTAATATTTCCTTATATTCTGTCTGTTTAAATACTGATCTGCTGGAGATTCCTCAAAACGTTCTAATAGTTTTCTCTTTGATTTTGAGATGTGGTTGAAAAGAAGGTGCACCGTAAAGAGAAGAGAAACTGCTCACCTTATCTGACGATTCTAAAATGTGGACAGTATCATACAACAATCCTTCTATGTAGCCGAATAGAAATTTGTTGGGAGAAAGGAGGCTAATACGCCAAGAAAGTAACAAAGTCTCAAAACAAGATCAGTACAGCCTGGTCAAAAAATGCGCGGTATCCGGTCTCTGTTCCAGTGTGTTTCCGACGGACGCACAGTAAACGTTTGTGCAATGGCGATTTTGACCGCCGTTCTGACCGATTTGAACCAAATATCAAAGGACAAACTGGATAAAGTATCTGGCGTTAGTCAGTTGGCTTGGGATGCACCAAACCAATATTATTGGATATGTATATATCCAATAATATTGGTTTGGCGTCCAAACACTGAATATGTCTATTCAACGGGTGGTAATTCACACAACAAAGTGTCATTGCACCGAATTTTGCAATTAGGGAATCAATCAAAAGATAGTTAATTAGGGAAGTGAACGTTAGTACCATTTCCTATCGTATTTATCCACTCGAGGGGAAATATTTCGTGTGGTAATCAGAACAGAGCGATTACAATGCAGATCTTATGTAGCTGTCAAGCTTTTATTGTACTAAGTTACAGCAGTCATAACTGTTTTCGATTTCTTTCCTGCACAGAGATAGGGAATAGCCCAAGTTTTCTCAACATTTTTAATTTTCGAGCAGTATGGAATCACTTTTGGAGCTGTTTCACACACTGAGAACGAAAATGGCCTCCATTCAGCGTATAACGAATATCATTCGATATTAAATTCCTTCCATTCTCTAGCTATGCCTTATCATGTAAATTCCTTCAATCACTATCCGCACAGAAGCCACTGCTGTGCATCTTCTTTAGCATGGGAAAAACCGAAACAGTTCGACAGTCGCCGCCACTGCAGCTGCTTCAGCTGTATCTCAGCCTTAAATGAATACATAAATAGATGATTTGTCCATTTGTATCACACATTTGGGAACTGTACTTCGTTCGTGTTCCTGTTCTCATTTCGTTCCTATGCT
Source organism: Necator americanus (assembly GCF_031761385.1). Classification (NCBI taxonomy): domain Eukaryota; kingdom Metazoa; phylum Nematoda; class Chromadorea; order Rhabditida; family Ancylostomatidae; genus Necator; species Necator americanus. Next base: position 37,497,056 of record NC_087371.1, on the reverse strand, counting down.
CAATCTTCTTTTCTCATGATGTTCGTCTTAATATACCTATACATGTATACATATATATTATGTTAACAATAAAGATTTAACTGCATAATTTTGAGGTAGTGCTGTCATTGCCCCAAGCGGCACTCTAATTGTGGTTGTGGTCGTGCTTTGGTAATGTTTAAAGGCATCACCCCACGAATCTGAAGTGGTGCAGATTTCAAGTGGAGTATTCGTATACGGGATGGGAGACTACGGAGAGGGAGGTGATTCCGTCCATTTCTTGCTAATTGCCGTAAAAAACGGCCCGGAAGATGCGGCGCCGCACAAGACTGGCGCGCTCCAATCGAACCTCTTGTACAAAATGGTGCGCCAAAACGAATGCAGCCGTATCTTCCGGGCCGTTTCTTACGGCAATTAGGAAGAAATGGACGGAATCACCCCCCTCTCCATAGTCTCCCATCCTGTATAGAATACTCCACCTGAAATCTGCACCACCTCAGATTCGTGGGGTGATGCCTTTAACTGAAGATTCCCATGGCAACTAATCTAACGAGCACCTAGGGCCGAATTACTGTAAAGCGTATAAATTAAATTGGTGAATTCTTCTAAAAAAAATGTCGAAATCACCCAAACTGCTTTTCGCAGGTAACCTATATTCTCAAATGAAAAATGGAATTCTTTTCGTAAATTTACTTCACAAAAGCTGCGTTAAGGTCTTAGTTTCACAGTATGCTAGTGATATGTTCCGTGTTCTACATCCATAATCACCTCGAAAGAGGCGTAATCGTTCTCTATATAGGGAATCGCCTGTTGGTCCCTTCCAACTACTTTAACACCTTGTTTCAATCTAGAAACAAATAGAACATAATCCATTTATACTCCACTGCGAATGTATTGAACAGAGTGACTGTAACGCTTCTGCACCGACAAAGTTTATCCTCGCCTCTGTCCTACATTAATCGACTGTACGTATCTATAGTCGGGTCAAAACGACAAGAATCACCAATGTAGTTGCGGTGCATGCTCGAAACGGCGCTGTGGAGGAAGCAGTTGGAACCGAGGGGGGACCGTAAACTGCAACGATGGGTGGTGCCAGCAATGATTTCCCCGCGCTCCTAGGCGCTATGCTCCACCGAAGCGCCTAGAGAGAAGCCGCCTACGCAGGTGCACACATACAGTTACACATATAGTTGAACAAGTTTGGAATTGGAATCTTTTGTTTGTTACGGTTTCACATCGAAACAATACAGACATATACAGCCTCTAAAAATGCAGAATGGATTCAAAACGACCTGAATCCTGACGCAATTGTGTTAACATAGGCGATCTATGTGGGACCCACTGTGGGTCCATTCGAACTGCAGCATAAGCAGAGTCCTATCGCTCCGCTTCGAGCGCAGTCGTCAATTGCCCCAGGCTTCACTTCGACTGTGTTTATTTGCGTAGAAGCCGGGGTTCTCTAAACACTTTATTGTCTTCATATGATTAATTTAAGTTCAACTCTTCTGAAAGAAGGTTATCAAATACATAGTATTTGTGTTAATTGAATTTTTTTGTTATGTAAACTAGGCATTTTCACTAGAAGAAACAGATGTTTTTTTCTTTTTGATACAGGAAGATCTACAAAATCTCAGAAGACATTAACGTTTGGCTTAATAACACCGATGCTGTTGAGTCAAATAGAACATGTATCTATTACTGGGGGACTTGAAAAGAGAAAAGAACAGAGATTATGTGGGAATCCTAATCCACTCATTCTATGATGGGTAAGAGAGTTAGCACCTTGATTTTTTAGAAGTTCATACGTTAAACGCAATTAGTAAATTAAGACATTAGTAAATTCCTGTTTATATACAGATGTCGATGGAATCCTTGAGACAATCTCGGAGATTGTTTTCTATCCAAAAAAGACAGAGATATGTAAAATAGATTGGAGCATGTGATAACATACTTTGGAATCAGCTTTTGCGTAAAATAAATTCCTATTTGAACTACATATTTATTTGAGGGGAAATCCATTAATTTGGGGGAAAAATTAGCTTTTTTTCTCTTGAGAGGAAGCCATATTTGCAGTGTTTTCAAATCCTCATTCATTCTTCACTTGGTTGGAGTTCAAAAATTATAATCAATGCAAAATTAGCGCACCATGTGACTAACAATAGTGGTTAACGAGAACGAGTACAGAGCAAACAGCAAAACGAGGTCGCCGCTGTTGAAAAAGAGCTAGTCGTTTCTCATCCAGGCTATGGTGACGCTCCAAAAAGGTCTCAAACTCGTCCAACAATTGAATAAAATAATCTACATCAAAGCTGATAAAGCTAATTATGGGAATATCTTGACAGTCCCATTTCAAATGTTTTGTATAATGGTAACGTTAGCTTGGAGCAGTGATGTGTTGGTAAATCGGCTTGTTATTGGATGTGGGTACAAAGTGTGTTTTTTTTGGCGTGCCGTTGGTGTAAGCGAATAAATAAAAAATAAATAAATAATTTGTACACGGGAGCTAGAACTTGTGCAAAAAAAAACGGAGGGATCTCTTTTTGCGTACACACAAACTCAAAATTAGTTATGGGACGGACTAAGGAGCGGATCCGTAACCATATCTCATCACATCATCTTTACTTGTTGTCCACCATTGGATGCAACTAGATTTTGACCGAAATAAAAATTACCTTGAATATTAGAAATAGTTTGAAGTTGTTCTTCTGAAATATTTTCACTCTGAGAAGAACAAACCTGTTTAACGATGGGAGAAAATAGTTGATGAATTGGAAAAATCAGATTTTTTGTAAACCAGCGGCAGTTCAAATAATGCAGAATATTTTGCTAACAGCATTTATTTCCGTATGGATTTTTAGGTTTGAAAAAAAACGCTTCTTTCTTATTTTTGATGAGATGTCTTCATATATATAGTTGCGGAAGTGTGTTCATTCAAGCGTACACCTAGTGAGAGAGCCCGTGGCGACTGGAGAGGGAGTAATGTCCCGTCGCAGCAACTTTTATTTTACTTATGAGCGGATGATAACATGGGGAAAGTCCATCCGTCACTGTTCCATGGATTGCGAGCAGATTTTTTTTCCAATTCATCAGCTAACTTCCCCCACCATTCAGCAGGGTTTTCAATCCACTTTATCCATTTTTTCTTTATTTCTTATTACCTTTTTTATTTGCCCATCTCTTCTTCCCTCTGTTCCTTGTATTTTTTTAGAATGCTTTTCACGTTGAAAGCAGAATAATTTCTTAAAATGAGAGAACAACAGTTTTTTTTGGCAACATTTTCTGTAGTACCTGAAGCTCCTTTTGTGGTAAGTGCTATTTCACTTAGGAGGAGAGCACGAATATACGCATATCGCCACAATTATGAACGGATAGACAGTGCACGCGAAATGCGAAGTCTCGCAATGCATGGATCAGTGACGAATGGATGGATTATGCGCTGGAGCTCTTGCTTCAGATCGAGAAAGCTGGGCAGAGCTGTATGTTCGAGGACGACACGCCTCGGCGAAGAGGCGGGAAATTACGTCAGGCAATAACACCATCCCGCCAATTAAGTCAAAATAAGTCAAAACGTGGACGTTCTTACGCTATCTCATTTCCTCTATCGCGGACAAACAAAAAGGACCCGTTTTTCTCCCTTTCGTGCTCACATCGTGCTCACAATAAAGTCAGATTTAATTTTTTTCCCTGGAAGCTGTAACCTGTTTGTGTCCTCGTTAACTAATTTTTTATGTACGATTTTGTAGAATTTTTCAGCGCATAAATTCACTTTGGGTAAGATCATGTTTCTGATTCTTACGCACAGAGAACTTTTCGCATAACTTTTCCTTAGAACAGATTTGGCGCCGACTATAAATAGCGCTCTGAATGCTCCGAATGGGCAGCGAATACATATGTATCCGGTGAATATGAGCACAATCCTTTAAATTCGATATCCTGCCACTTTCTTTCAGTTCCGCTTTTCCTCGTTCCGCTTTCTTGTTTCTTCCAAGATCAACTTTCTTTTGTTTACCTATGTGTCTGATTCCTGCTCGATATTTGCACAACTATAAGATTCCAGATGTGATTGCTTAAGCTGTTAAAGTTTTAGTTTTCTCTGTGCTAAAATAAAAATATATTTTCATTGAATATTGTTATTTTATTATTTCATTACCTATTTTATTGTTATTTTACTTTTATGTGAGTTCTTCACAAGATATTGTCGGAAAGTGAGTATTTTAGATCCCAATTAGCATCCCATTTCTTATCAGAAAAAGGGTTATTTCGGATGCGCAGTCAAGCACCTACTCCTGAGACGTCTCTAAAAATATGAATATTTTTGTTTTATTTAAGTAGTATGGGAGCAATTATTGGTTCAAAATTACATGCCCAAATAAGGACTTATTTCTGCCGAACTTCGGCATTTTTTTTTACGATTTTCTTGTAATTTTGTTGAAGTAACCTTCATGTCGCTTGTCTTCTATTTCGTACTGAGAAATAAGTTCGGAAAAATAAAAAATAAGTAAACTAAAATGTGGATATAAAAGTATCCTATTGTTTAACAATAAAGCTGTCATTCATTTATGAGAGGTTGAGAGAATACTCGCTCGGTGATGCCGACTGTTAACTTTTTCCCATTCTTTTCGATCGTTTTTTCTTCTACTCGTCGCTTTCATTGTTTTCTTTCGGGTGCCTGATGAGGCAAATACGTCCGCTACATCCTTTCTTAATTGTTTATTTTGAGTGCGTTTGTTTTTACATTACCCATTACTATCTTTTTGTCGCTGTGAAGTTTTAAGTTAAAAAAAGATTGCTGGTTGCTGAGACACCACAGACTGTCCTAAAAATACATTTTTTTTTGTTCCTAGTACTGCAGCAAGCCGAAGTTTTATTCTATTTTACGGCTTTTATTCATTGGGTTTCCACGGAGGAGATCGTTTTTTCATTTTTTTTAAGGCTTGAAATATATAGGTTTACCATATGGTATGCTATAACTGCTACAGCTGCGACAACAATAAAATCCATCCCTTAGCGACAGGCTTCTTAAAGGCCACCTCCGATACACATTCAGGAATCGGTGGACGCAGCCATAACAAGAGTCAAGCAAATACCATCGCCACCAAAAGGCAAATGCGTTCGATCACTGAGGCCAAATTCTTTTCTTCTTTTTCTTAATGTTTCTTGATGTTCGGTTCTTCTCATCTTTACTGGAGTGTAAAAAGTTGCGTCGTTGGCTTAGCTAATGAGTTTGGCCCTCTTTTTCTCCGTATTTCCGAGTTAGGAGAGGTTTTTTCGTCTTCAGACACTGAGAATATTTTGCCTTTAAGGCTACAATATGAAAAACACGTTCGTGTTCTGCTATTTTTTAACGGTAATTACAAGTTCAAATATTACAGCTAATATGCATTATTCTTTTAAATTTTAAAGCTAGGTCAGCAGATCACTTTCTGAAAAATTATTTATTTGAATATAATTACGTATTTAATAGAAAAAACATGACTAAATTATAAAATATTTATTCTTTCGGCAAGTCGCATCCTCCAACGCTTCGCGATGCCGACGGCTAAGTCCAAACCGTGGTGTTCCACCACTACTAGCCTTTTCTTAAGTTTTAAGCGAGTTGTTTTATTTATTTATTTTGTCGTTTCTTGATTTTTTTTTAAAATCATTTCATCTAAATTCTAAGTGAAGTATTGACTTTTTTGCTTAGCCAAAAATTCTATTCGTTTCGAATGAAGTTCAGTTCTCTTTCTTTTTTTTGTTACGGCACATCCTTCATTCAAGCGAAAACTATTTGGAAGCCGCCTATCCACTAGCAAATCCGTCACGTACCCATTGAACTGCTCATAAAACTCGGTCACGTCTATCTTTTATGGGGCTTTCTGGTCTCGCAAAGCAGTAAGCAGCTTCAAAATAGATTAGCTCTGCTTATTAAAAGAGGTTGAAAGGTTGACGGCGCCATTTTTCACAAGAACCTCGTCGTTTGTCATTTCTTGACATAAACGTCAAGTCTTTAGAACGCAGAAGAAACGATGACATTCTTATTAATATTGGCATAGCATTTATACTTATACTACTTTATAGTACTTATTTGTTTATTATTTATTAGAATGTTATTTCATTAGAATATACCTTATCTATATTTCAGTTTCATTTATTTGGAATATTTGTTGACATTTTTTATCGAGATTCTTATCACTGCCTAAATTTCACTAGAACTCGACCTCGCTTTGATCACACTGTTCATTGTTCCTCTTCAATAGCTTTCTATATTTATAGTTTATGGTTTATGTTTTAATAGAGCATTTCATCAGGTTAATTTCAATGATTTTTGCTGTGGTTGTCATTTCAGCAGGATTTTCTGCACATTTCTTTTCTAGGTTTACACCATACGTGTTCTGTCTATTCATATTATTTATGCTACATCAAAAATCACTATTCATACACATTTTTGAATGAATGAATGATGATGAAAAAACAACACAATTGGGCTAAGGTATAGTTGGGAAGGGTGTAAGGGGCATTCAACCGCGCTCTTATTTCCGGGAGTGAATGACTAAGTCAATCCAAAACCTACGAATTACTTCTGGAGGATCTATGACATGTAGGCTGAAGCTTTTAAGAGAAATAAGGAGGATAGAGCTTCCAGAAATAAGAGCGCAGTTGAAAACCCGATTCCCTCCTCGCAATCACATTTTATCCCACGATAGTCCTCCGCAGAGGAGTACGAGGTCAAAGTCGCTTTGCTAATTCGATTATACTTAAAAATTAGCCTAAAGGTTAAAGTTAGACTAAAAGTTGTAAACGTCGATGGTTTTCTCACCGTACTTGCTGCTGTTTGACCTCCACTTCAAGCCTAAGCACACAGCACACGATCTGATGTTTGTGCTATTCAAAAGATCAAACGGGCCACTTCAATCGCATCAAGGATCATAATTTTTTTGGCTCTCAGTCTCACAACCTGTTCTTCTGAGTTATTTTTTATTCTCGTCATAATTACTGCTCTATATTTAATTGACTAAAGCGGGTGTGGCGTAGTCAGTTAGAGGTTCCACTGTGTATACGATCGATCGGAGGTTCGAATCCGCCTAGTGCTCACCAAGCCTTTCATCCCTTCGGGGTCGATAAATTGGTACCAGACTAGACTGAGAGGATAAAAACACTGACTTGACACATCGGCTAGCCCCCGAAAGTCACTGTATAGGCCAGTTACACTTTCCTAGACCTCAAACGATTCTGAATTGAAGTGAACGTGGTGGCGCATCCCAAGCGGATTGATTAACGCCACACACTTTATCCTGTATACTTTATTTAATTGACTTACCAGAATTATTAGACTTACCAGGTTTGGTAGTAACAATAAATTCCCAATACGTGAAGAATTTCCACGTCTGAATCAGTATGTGCATTTACCGTACATTTGTTCCAGAACGACTACGCAAGTTGTTAATTATTCTACACAGACGGATCGGATTTGTTCACACTGGGATCTTCGCTAACTCGATTCGTGCTGCTACAGGGCTAAAAACGGTCCCACCACGATTACAACTACCTGCAATTCCATCATAATTTAGCCCATTTTGACTCAACTGCATATAAGAAAACAACAATGAAGCAAAACTCGCAAATTCTCTCCTGTGTGACTTAATTTTTGCTTCATTACTTTTAAATTTTTTAGGTTAGTTAGATCATTTTTTTTTGGTAATTTAGTCGTTACTCATTCATATTTAATCCTGAAATCAAGATTGTACTAGAGTATTAATGTTCACTTGTGTTAAATTCTTCGGGAATCTAAAACGAAAATAAAATTCTGGATTCAATTCATTATCAGTGTATTTTTACCTTTCTTAAAATGTTAATTTAGAATCTCGAAAATTCAAGAAATTGGCAGTTTTTGATGACAAACATGAAAGCTGTAGTATAAACAAATGAATTATTATATAAAATAAAAATAAAAATAAAATAAAATAAAATGAAAACAAAATAATAACAGATAATAAAATATACAAAATATTCAAGTACTATCTATTAAATCTATAATTTGGGAAAATTTCTTAATTATTAATGCTGGAAAGCATTCCGTGACATCCCGTGGAAAAATGAGCTCGTCTCTCATTTCAATGCAGTCACGGAGAGTCTATGATGTCATTCGAAACGCCCGCACGCCCCGAGTGATGGTGGCAAGAAGTTCTCGTCTTTAAAGTGCTGACAGAGTAATGATGAATTTCTCCATCCTTTCTTTTCCTACACTTTCCTGGTGTCCTGCTGCTCGCTCAGTTCCAATTTTATAGATTAATTGAATTAGCTAGTATCAAAACTGTCTTATAACATGGCTGGTTCGGGATTCGAAGAAAACAGAAATCCTCTAAATGTTCTCTTCGAATTAGCGCCGTGTGAAGAATAATTTAACCCTACAATCTCAGCGGGAAAAGTGATAAATCTGCGCAATTTTCTCAAATTTCAGTTTCTTATTCGTATCCTTTTCTTTCATTCTTTCTTTTTCCCTTTCGTCCTTGTTTCTTATTATAACGTGAATGGTTTCTCCTTCTTGTTTATTATTATTATTATTATTATTATTATTATTATTGTTATTATTATTATTATTATTATTATTATTATTATTATTATTATTATTATTATTATTATTATTATTATTATTCTTTCACTTCTTTCGCCGCTTTCTTATCGCTTCCTCGAATGGCGTTCATTTTTTAAAGGGATCATTTTAAAAAAATCATTTAAATTAAAATTAAAGTTAAGTCATTTTTTAAATGAAGCGCATATTCGGAGCGAGCATTTTGTGGTCTGGCTTTTGCATTGGCTTCTAGATGGAGAACAAAACCTTATATTTTTTCTGCTAAACTTTGAATCTTGCCACTAGTTCCGTTGATTCTACAAACGAGTTTCTCATAATTGTGTTCTAAAGAACAGCCCCTGTACTGAACCTCGACGCTTGTCTATGTAGCATTGATATAAAAACTGCTTCATAATTTTCTTCAATCTTGTAATTTTATGGTATTCCAAATAATTCATAATTATTTTAAGTATTCCGCGTCTTATTGTATTCTGTAGTTATTATATGTTTTATAATTGTCTAATAGTGTATTTTGTAATTTTTCAGCAGTTCTGAATTCAGCTCAATGAGATACTGTGCATAGATATACTTTGTTGACTTAGTTTATCTTAATTGGTAGGTGGGTGTCACGGCCAAACGCGGCTATTCGCATCTTCATCGGAATGTGTCGTCCTTGAAAATGTCCGAGCCCATCCTGCTCGGACGTCAGCTTGAGTTCGCGTAGAATCTACCCGTCCGTCGCTATTCCATAATCGGTGAGATTTTACGTCTCGACTGAACTATCTGTCGACGCCAAGTGTCCTCGGATACTCCTTCACCACCGTCCAGAACTTTCTTTGACGACCAGACGACCTTGAACTCAGAAAGAAATAAAAACAAAAAAAAAATTGCATGGTGACATTTCGATCCAAAATTTTTGGAATATCTGATGTATTCTACATTATGATTTGAGAGTACTGTCACAGCAGGGTTACATTTGGAAGAACTAAGAATTTTTTAGAATGATCTTTAAGATTTTCCAACGAAAACTCATGAAATGCCAATAGCGTTAACCAGTCAGAGATAATAGTATGTTGAGAGATACAGACCATTACTTCTTATGTTTGTTCACTGTTTCTGTCTCTGGTTAGTTTCTGTCTCTGTTTCTGTCTCTGGTTCTCTGTTGAGTGATTTCTTAGCAAAGAAAATCAAACTAGTCTTAAAGCTAGTGTCATTGTGTAATAATAGTATAAGAATAGATGAATGAATAATGACAATATATAGATTAATAATAATAAATACAACAATGAAATAGATAAACAATAAATTCTCTGGCGTATCAATCCATTTGGGATGCACAAACGCGTTTCACTGCAATTCGTAATCGTTGAGGTTTTTGGAACGTGCGTTGGCCTCTACAATGAATTGCTGAAGGCCAGGCGATGTATCAGGTCAGTGTTTTATGCTCCCAGGGAGGTCCAGTACCAACTTATCGATCCGAGAGGGATAAAAAGCTTGTTTCTAGCGATTTCGAACCATTGACTGACCGATGCAATCGCAACGAAATCTCTTACCGCCCAATAATAAAATATAACTATAATAATACGCATAAAAGAAATATAACAATAATAAAAATAAAAATAAAATAAATAAAAATAAAATTTCCTCGAGAAATCAGGACTTATAGACCGGTCATCATCAACGAGTGGACAAAATTTACGCAGTCCATGAGATGATTAACAGAATTTCAAGGTCGCGATGATCGATAACATTAATCCTCTAAGAATTCCATCTAATCCCCGGTCTTATCATGCATCGTTGAGCATCGACGACGGCAACGTGTAACGACGGCACCTTAGCGAAATCAGCCGAGCGAAGAGTGCCACGTGCGAGCAAACGAACCGCAACAATTCAATAGAAAAACACCGACCGTTAAGTGTTTCCGCGACTTCTTTGGCATAAATTTGATATTTTCTGGAACATTTCTCGGATTACTCGTACACGCATGGTTCTTCAATGCGCTCACGTTCTCACGACTATCACCTTACGAATCTCTTCGGACGCTTTCACAGATGTCTAATGTTCATTTGCCTCCCTGTCTCCCGATCCTCCACATTCCACAAATCTCTTGACCTCGACACACCCATTGATGTGTGTCTGTTGTGTAACACAGACACCTTTCACACTTTTTTCTTCTTCTCTGGATGAATGAATCCTATCAGCTGTTAGCCGCCCTGTACTTGATACGAATTTTCTTTTCGTTGTTAAACAGAAGAATGCTGTGTAATATTCTTGTATTATATTATTTTTTTTAAATTTTGTAACTCTTAAATACATTGACGTGCTTAGTTCTTCAACTAAGCACGTCAATGTATTTAAGAGTTACAAAATTTAAAAAAATAATATAATACAAGAATATCTCCTCTACAATTCCTCCTCGATAGATCGATCTGAAAGAGACTTCCAGTGTTTCTTAATTTCTCCGAAGCGATCAGACTTTCCTCAAAAGTTCATCTTTGCTTTTCCTCTGCACATACACACTTCGTAACCTTACGTTATCCCTTCTCAAAGCTCTCCTAACATTCTCTCAAGACTGGCCCTCACCGCATGACTTTCCTCGTACAGTCGTGAAGATGTGTTTAGCCGATCCTGTTGATGCTCTCTTTTTTTTGTGAGAAGAAAAATATTTCTTGAAGAACGGAGTAGTTTTATTCCTGTATAGAAATTCAAAGCGACAACTACTTCGCTCGGCGAAAACCCTTTTCTTAACGAGGATGGGTGTTATGTTTTTATTATTTTATTATTATTGTTATTATTAGTGTTATTCTATTCCTTATCCTAATTGAAAATTAATTAATGAGTTTTAGTTCAATTGATCCTAAAATTAACAATTTTCCCCTGTTTTCATCTATTCTTCCTCATTTTTTTTTCCAGGATTGACGAGACCTTTTTTTACGACGTAATTATTTATCATCGGTCAACACACATGTGTCGACGGAATTGAAGAGGAGAAGAGCGAGTCTGTTACGATGTTGTCTGGAGGAAAACCCAAGAGATCCTTGAGGTTCTCCCAGAGCGACTTTTGACCTCAGCATAAAAAAATAACCGCAAAGCGATGCCTTTCACAGTTTCATTCACAGTTTCCGAATTCATATTCGTATTCTCTATGGACTGAAGAAATTATAAGGATAAAGTATAAAGTGTCTGGCGTTAATCAACCTGATTGAGATTCGCCTACGTCGTTCGGCTTCAATTCAGAATCGTTCGAGGCTTGCGAACCCGTGTCTAGGCTATACAATGACTTGCGGGGGCTAACCTATGTGTTTTTATCATCCCACACAATCCGTTTTGGTACCGATTTGTCGACGATCTTTGAGGAATGGAGGTTTTGGTCGGCACTAGGACAGATCTGAACCTCCGATCGACCGTGCAGTTACAGCCGGACCTCCTGCCGACTGCGCAACTCCCGCGAAGAAATCATCTCTACTAATACATGACCATCCATGAAGCTTTATGACCGGGAAAAGTTTGGTATTTGGTTCTCCTGTTTTCTAACAAGATTCATCATGGATTTTTCTTCTTCTTCCAGTGAATTGAGCATTAAATCTGAGCATAAATCCAGTGAAATTAAATTTTATTTGAAGAAAAGCAAAGATGTGCTTGTAACGGGAATAGATAATATTAATATAAATAAACCATAAATATAATAACGATCTCGACGATGTTTTCAAATTTGAAAGAGAAAAATTGAAAACTGGAAAAGAAATTTGAGCATTAAGGTAGCATTAAGGTGTCATGCCCACGTATTTTCTCACCTTCCTTTGAAAAAGTTACTTCTCAAAGTAACATGTGGCCCCATTTATTGCATTACGTCTTTGCAAGAGACCGAATCAGCTGCGAATTTTCGACGAATTTCTGCACTTTTGACGATGATTTATTCAAAAATTGTAAACATTCGAGGAAAAATCCTATTTTATTAGACTGACAACAGCCGTCGACCACGAGTTTTCTTTTTCCTGAGTTTTTTTCCCACCAAATTTCCCATACATCTTTTTGAAGCGCTAAGTCGTATCTCATTCCCCTGCCACCATCCATTCATTATGTTTGATCTGTTTTTTTTTTCTCGGCGATACGACACATGCGCTTATGAATTGACAAAACAGCAGCGGGAGCAGATCACTAAGCGATCCTGACAGATGTATGCTGATAACCACAAATTTGTTGCCACTTTCTTCACAACAGCAGCATTAATTAACTCATTGTTCCGCAAAATTTTATGTGTTTCATTCTTTTCGGTAGTTGCCACATTTTTGATGCACTGAAAGAACACAACCACTGAAAGAATGAAACAGATAAAATTTCCAGATCATGAAGTGTATCATTCAGCACTGAGTCATTTCCTCTGTGACTCATTCGTTGTAAATTATGATTATGATGATGTAGTAAGTCGCTACCTTAAAAAGGAGTTAAATGAGAGTTTAGAGCGTTCTGATAGGTTTAGGTTCTGGTCGATCAATCGTATCCTAACTCTTCAGTAACTGTGAAATATAACAACTGACCGAAAAGAGTTAAATCAAAATACCACAATTTCTGCTAGCAAGGCCGTCATGCTGGCAGCGCAACAACTCCCTATCCCGTACTATAAACCTCTCAGAGGGCAGTTTCAGGCGGTTGAAGCGATTTAAATTCAAAAGAACCATTGGATGTTAAACAATGAGAAATGTCATGAAGAATGCTGAGATCCAACGATTTCTGAGTGAGACATTTGAGCTCTGATTTAGAAGATCTAAACTAGATTCTGCCATCAGTTCTCATCAACTCATTCGGTTGTTTAGACTTTTTCTTCTAAATAAGATATTCTAGAACACTCTACTTACTTGAAACAGGACTGTACATTACCAAAATTCCTATTTTCTGTGTTTATGATTTCCTAATAGTAAGTGTTTTTCGTCAGAGTCATACAATCAAATTTCTTCATTGAATTGATTGAAATTAGTTGATTAATTGAATTGACTGATTTCGATCAAATTTCTGCCATAGACAACAGCTGATTGATGTTTCAATAAATAGCTGCTCGTTTTTTTTCTTGCTTTTGGCTTTCCCAACTTTTCCTTGTAGATCTTGCATTCTTGGCATTCGTCGTCATCATCATTAGGATTTGGAACGATTGGAAGGATGTGACACTAAAATATTTGAAATATTAGTTAATACGAAGACTTACACACGGCTACATCTTTTTAGGATTTCCATACAGAAAAGACGGTAGAAGGGTGATCAAGAAATACGTAATTAAAGGCAGCATACCACGAATCTGAGGTGGTGCGGATTTCAGGTGGAGTATCCGTATACGTGGGTTGTAGATTATGGAGGCAGGGGTAGTTCCGCTCATCTCTCTCTCTGCATCTCTGCAAACAGTCGCCTCCGGAATGCTGTTTTGTACGACGCCATCTATTGCAACGCTCCACCCCTCGTGCCGCCTCCGCCCTGCGATTCGTCCAAAATCAATTCGGACTGCCCCGATAGGCAGTAAGGGACGCTACGCGTGCAAGGATGGCGCGCTGCAATCGAAGGCATCGTACAAAACAGCATTAAGGGGCCGGCTGCTTGCAGTGATTCAGGGAGAGATGAATGGAACCACCCCGGTCTCCATAATCTACGACACCGTATACGGATACTCCACCTGAAATCCGTACCAGCCCAGATTCGTGGTATGCTGCTTTTAACCTACTTTAAATACGGATACGAATCCTTTGGCTGAAGAGTGGATGAACTTGTTTATTCGCCTGGCCAGTGTTTCATCCAGCGAGGCTCCTTCCATCATCAGCTGTGGCTTTTGCCGAAAAAAACTAATTCGCTTATTCAGCACTCTACGTACGATTCCGTGGGTCATCATATACTAGCTTCATCAAATTGAGTGACCTGAAGTTCCAACACATCTTTTTATATCCTTAAAAAATTACTCAGGGAGGTTTCACAAAGACGTCAATTGTTGACTGAAATATTTTCCGTTTAATGCGAAACATCTGTATGAAGAGGAAGAACACCATTAAACAAAGATTCTTCCTAATTTTAACAATATTAGGACCAAATGTTCGGGTCGGGGTCACAATTTCCCGGATAAGTTTCTGGAGTACTTTTGTGGTCACAACAATCTTGTTTTGAACTCCATCAAGTAAGGACAATAATGTATAGAATAGAAATATTTTGTCTTAGTTTTATTTATTCACTGTTTTGTTTTTCTGTTGAATTCTCGATTATTACAAATTATTTTCCTTTTTTTTCATTTTTTTCTCATTTTTTCCAATTTTTTCTTGTTTTTTTCCTGTTAAAGATTACTCGCCCTTAGCGGAACTTTGGCTTTTTCCTGCGATTTTCCAACACATTTCCTATTTCCCTTTCCTATTATGAACGCCCATTCAGGTAAATCCAGAAAGAAATTATGTGAATGAAAGAAAAGCACAAATGGAACAACGTTGAGAAAACATGAGAAAAAGCAGTATTTTCCTCCGCCTGAAAGGATGGCGATTATCGATTCTTCTTCCGCTTCTTTTCCCTTGTCATTCATGCCCTACCGATCATTCTGATCGATTGATCTCTGCTTTTTTTCCAAATCACAGGCGAATTCGTCATTCTCACCCGGTCAGATCGATCACCTCGCATTCACACTCATCAGAGTCACTTTTTCGTGTTGTAATTTAATTAAATGCGTGTTTTGGTTTACAATTAACTCTCTTTCCGGGAGCTCACACAATTATTAACCTCAGAATGAAGAGGATAGCACTGTTCACCGCTCATACCCTACTCATTGTTAACTGTTGGCTATTTGACATTATTTCGACTTTTCTTCCAAAAATAGGACCAGAAGAATAAGATTGCCCTTATAAGTAAGCAATAATTGCGGATTCATTCCGACCGTTTCGATTTCGACAATGTTCAGTCAATAGATAATTCTTTTGCTCTGCAATCATAGATTGATCTCCTGTGTTCTGTTTCTGCTATAGCCATGATTGTCTTCTTATAATAAGAATCTACGTAATAGATTGTTGCATAAGTGATTGTTTTTTTTAATTTTAACTCGCGCACAGAAAGAAAAAAAAGGAATTTCAGAGTTGAAAGGACTACTTGAAAGAGCATTTGTTCTTCTATAAGATAGAGTTTTTGACTTTTATGCTGATTTAACTAATGTAATCTTTGGATCTGTGTTATAAGAAATTCTCACAATGATTGAATTCTATTTATTTGTGTGATTTTTTCCACTATGAAACACTTGAAAAAATTCTGATTACTGTTAGGCAAGGGATCCTCGCGCCTTAGTGTCATTCGTGGTGGATAACACGAATGAAGAAGAAACATTAATTAACATAAACAGTAAAAACGCTGGGGGGGAGGGGGATTTTGTAGTCGGATGTGAACGCGCTGGCCTCTTGAACTAAAAGTAATTCACTCGTAACTCTGTAGTACTTTAGTCCTGGGAATCGAAAAAGTGCAAATTTTACCTTGTATCAGTGCTTCCTTCACCATGAAGAACCTTTTTTCCTCTTTTTGTTTGCCGTATTGATTTATTGAAGAGTTCAGCCTCTGGCTAAATGAATAGTTATCTGAATAAAATAAGTTCCAGGACATAGAGTGGATTGATATTCAGAGAATGGATGGAAGTGGACAACTCTCTCAATTCTACTTTTATCGGAAATTGGACTAGAGAACAAGTTGTGACAGTAGTGAGGTGGGTACGCTGATTTGCTCGTGAATGAAATTTCTAACGAGAATTTTTTCAAAAATTCGATTTTCAATGAACCTCTGCATAGTTAGATGTGGTATTGACTTTTAAATGAGCTGTTGAATGTTTAATAATGTGATTGGCTAACGTTTCGGCATAATCGTTTTCTTCAGAGTCTGAAATGGCCGATTCAATTCACAATTTAGTTTTGCTTTTGAAAATTTTTGGAAGCATGATATTATTTATGAGATAAATTAGATTGATTAGATGAAATAGGTTATAAAATGAATTATATAAATTGAAAATAAATATATAAATTGAAAAACATTGACTCTACCTTCATGAAGTTTCCATTTCATACTATTTTCTTGTAAGAAAGCCACATCAAATGTACAGGGCCTTTACTTGTGCTTGACTTACCTAAAGGTTCACGTTTTTTCTGTAAGTTTCAGTTTGTGTCCCATTTTTTCTATGTTTATTCAATTTAGTTTCTATTGATTTTAGTCCGAAGAAAAACAAATTAATGGGAAATAAGAAATCGCTTGGTTACAATAATTTTGAATACACAAAATTTGCTCTCTCAAACAATCTATTCATCTTCTTGTCGGATTAAGAAAATAGATATTTTTGTTGTTCCGCTTTGTTCTTGTTACTTATTGTTAATGTTGTTATTTACATTGTTATTTATTTTAGTTTCGTCTATGTGATTGTGTCGATTTTGATGGTGGTGCTATGGTCAGCGTACCTTTGTTTCGATGGACGTCGTGAACCGAAGAAGCGGGATACTCTTGTAATCCATAAACTGGCCGAGAGGACGTTGATCCGAGCGATACCGTAGATGGTGGCGATCTCTCCAGTCGCATACTGTACTCATCTGTCTTTCCATGGTCTTCATTGAGTTCCATGCTTTACTTGGCTAGAACACGTGGACATCCTCAAATCAAATAATTCCTGAGAAGAGAGCTTCCTGTCCAAATTATTATATTTCTCGACGACGTTTTCCTGTCACTCTTCTGCTTGGAGTGATTTTTTTTTCTCGAAATGCCAAAATAACGTTCACACCTCCCTTCGAACTCGTGCTAATTGAAGACGAACCGTATGCAACCAGTTACACACAATCGGCACCAATTTTAAAACAAATAATCCTGAAAAAGTGAAAAGAGTAGCAAGATACTCTCAAACATTCTCAAAATTAAGGTTTCGTCCTCAATTTTGAGAACCTCAATATTGAGAACTATCGAAACCTCCTTTTTTAACTTGCATTACTCTGAGATTTTTTTCTGCGGTTCCCTTTTTCTCTGTACTATATGTTGTTCTGAATATTTTTCTGTCTTTTGTCCATATTCCTCTATCTCTATTATGGTCTCAATTCTATTGTATGTTGTACATTTCGAACCACATTCATCGTCGTGTGATTTCATCATTTAAAAAAACATTTGTACCTTTGAACTTACAAAATAATTTCTATTCTTTTGAAAAGTTAAAAAAATTTGTGTTGTTCTTTACTGTGAGGCTGCTGCTGAAACTGTGCACGTCCGCAGTGGTGCCCGTCACAGTCGGCGGCGAACGTGTTCAACTGCCCGCACGCAACGTGTGCGCAACGCTGGCGGGCGCCTCGCATTGCTATCCGGTTGAACGCATTTAGGGCCCATGGTAGTTCCTCGCTCAATTCTATTGTATTTTGTAGATAATGTGATATAGGTGATGTGTTTACATATTTCCACAAATGACAAAGTGAAGTTGTTAGGATCTTTCAGGTTTTTATTTAAGTTACCAATTATTTTTTTAATTTGGCGTCTGTATTTTACTGAGAGTTAGTTTACGTTGATCCCAGCTAAACCTATCCGCTTGAAATCTCATTAGTTTTTAACTCGTTGAACTCATTATTTTGCATAGTACGCGGCAGCATTGTCATCGTTACAGATCTCAGTGATATTTTCATTATCATGATTATTTTCGCGATAAAGAGTTATCCTGAAATGTCACACACTTTAGATCTCTCTGATTTCCCTCAGGTGATCAAAATTTGTTGAGCAATCCGTATTATGGGGGAAAAAACGAAGTAAGCTGCCATCTCTTTCAGTTGGGGGAAAAAGTCGATCAACAATGGACCGAGTTACACCAATCTCCTCGCGAATGAGTCATAAACAGCTAGAAACATGTGGTATTTAACGTTTAATTGAGTGTCGAATGAATGGATGTGAGAAACACCATGTGGCACCTACATGAAGTATGCTCAAAAAAACCTGGAAGGGGAATTCCTCTATGGTTATTGTTATTGAAAACTGGGATAAGGAGATAAAAAGCATATTACTTGAAAATCGAAAAAAAAGACGTCTCTCGTCATATACGTGCACATCATATGTGTGTCATACGTATGCAGTACTGTTAGCGGAACCGATTTTGATGGTAGGATCAGAACTTTAGGACATGAATTCCGTTGCGGCGAGAAAAGTTGTTAGAGACGTTTTGGATTCTTGCCAAGGGCTCAAAAATGAAAGGAAAGGAGAAATGCCTCTTTTTTTATTACTCACAAATTTTCACTGTATTCAAAACAGTTGGGACGAGTGTAGTGTAGCGGTTAGTAGTTCCGCTGCCTCCATGATCGATCGGTGGTTCGAATCCACCCTAGTGCTCACCAAGCCTTTCAGCCTTTCCCTCTGGGGTCGATAAATTGGTACCAGACTTGTCTGGGAGGATAAAAACACTGACTTGACACATCTGCTGGCCACCGCATATCATTGTCTGGGCCAGTTACACATTCATGAACCTCAAACGATTCTGAATTGAAGTGAACGTGGGGGCGCATCCCAAGCGGATTGATTAGCACCAGAAACTTTATCCTTTTTAACTTTATTCAAAGCAGTCGATCGTTGCAGTTTCTTAATTTTATGGCGCTGGTCATTACCTCTGTCTATTAGCGGCATTATCACCGACACCACGTTACAGGTATTCTAACCCACTTATTACCGCGAAATACAAAAGAGGACTTTTGGATTAAAGTCTTCTTTGTTGGAATTGATGAGAAGTTAGGACACGTCATTCTCTATTTTACCTCTGGGTCTGGAAAAGACGAACTTGGCGGAGCGCGTATGTGGATCAACTCAAAGAAACACGTAAAGGATTAATGAAGGACAAAGTGAGGACAAATATGAATAAAAATAAAGTGTCTGGCGTTAACCAATCCGCTTGGGATGAGCCACCGCATTCACTTCATTTCAGAATCGTTTGAGATTTGCCAACGTATGTCTATCCTATACAATGACTTGCGGGACTAGCTGAGGTATTGGGTCAGTTTTTTTATCCTTCCAGACAACTCCAGTACCAACTTATCGACACCGGAAGGATGAAAGGTATGGTCGCATTAGGGTAAATTTGAACCCCTGGTCGCTCCGATTGCAGTCACAACGGAACGTCTTACAGACTGCCCTACATCGTCCAGAGAGAAACACACACTGAACTTTTGTCATGATTCACTTGATTTGAATGGAGGCTGAAACTCATTTACAAGTTCAAACGTTCTTCGTGGTCCATGATTCTCACCACAACTGCTTACATTCACCAGTACGGGCTAATTCGTATGTCGCAGCTAGTTGACGATATAGTAGAACTTCCCGCTGTTTGATACGAATATTACTACATCGTCGGCGTACTCGAGAACGATCAAGAGACGTCGGAATCCCGCATCCTTCGTTCTACTCCAGTTTCTCTTTTGATCGGCAGAATACCGCTACATATGTTCTTCGATTCATGTTCACAAATAAACTTTCTTGGAATCCTATCAATCACGCGAGGCGTATTGAGTATGATGGTTTAGATGAATAGAGTCGGAAGCGGCTTTAAAGGCATCACTCCACGAATCTGAGGTGGTACGGATTTCAGGTGGAGTATTCGTATACGGGATAGGAGACTATGGAGAGATGCGTCGCCGCACAAGGCTGGCGCGCTCCAGTCCAACTCCCTGCAGAAAATAGTGGCCAGAACGTCTGAAACCGTATCTTCCGGGCCGTTTTTTACGGCAATTAGGAAGAAATGGACGGAATCACCCCCCTCTCCATAGTCTCCCATCCCGTATACGAATACTCCACCTGAAATCTGCACCACCGCAGATTCGTGGGGTGATGCCTTTAAAGTCCAATCGTAGATCCACAATGCTGTCAAACTAATCTTAGTATTTCGAGCAAAAATTGCAATGTCTTTGGAATATGTAGCATTATTTTCAAAACCAGCAGAAACAATCTGTTACGTTCACCACTACATTGTTATACCTCAATCCATAGAAAATCCAGTCTTGCAGTTCGTACTGTGCCCGTATAATGGATAACACAGTAGTACCCTTACAAGAATGAAACCACAAACCATATGCAATCATCTCGAATATGAGGGACGTAGATAAACTCGAGATCACCTCGGATAACGGGACCAGCTGAGTGTTATCGCTATTTATAGGCGAGAGTTTGATTTATGGTCGGTGCACCTGCATACGGGGGGACGATAGGCGCATCACACGTTGTCGTTTATGATTGTCAACACTTTTAGGGGACATCGGTGAATCGAAAAAACAAACGAGTCAAGGAGGAAAAAATCAATAAAGTAACCTAAAAAAAAGTAACCTAAAATTTCAAGCAAAATTAATCGACAAAAGTGAAAGGACACGGCGTTAATTCCTCTAAGCATGTGCCTACGCGTTCGACCTCAATTCAGAATCAGTTAGATTCAGTTTAAGACGATTTTTCAGACTTTGGCTAGAGTAGATTTTTAGATCAGGTTTTTTTTAGATTCTTTGAAACGAGGACTTTTGAGACGGTTACGAACTAATGATCGATCGTGCAATCACAGCCGAGCCTCTTACCGATGTACGCTACACTCACCCACAAAGCAAAATTACCTTCTCTTCGTAAGAACTGACGTTTCTCTTCCTTTTCTTGATACAACACAACAAATAACGTGACTAGGCGGCCTGGTTAAATAGAATAGCAAAACGTTTACAACAGTTTTTTTCCTCAGCTAGCCAGTTTTTTTTCAAAATTTACTTTCAGTCATGTTTATGTGAAGAAATGTTCCAAATCATCCGAACAATTACAAATCCCTTGCAATTGTAGTTGACGCGTGAAAGGAAAAGATAAAAGAGAAAAACAAAGATAATGTGGATGGATGAAGACAAAAAAGAAAATAAGGAGATGATAAAAAAAAAGCGTTGTATTACGTTAAAGTTAGAGTTCATCAGTGAAATATCCATGTGTGCGAATTTTTTAAAAAATGTTCTGACTCAGACCAAATGTGTTTTATTTGTTTTCATTGTTTGGCAAGTCCAATTGTGTAGATGTATAAACAAATAAATAAATGAAAGTTTTTTTTTAATAAAAATATACAGTTTTTAACGACTGCACCAGGAACTCTTTTTGAGCAACAGGTGTTCATCTAATAATTAACGGAGTAAAGTGCTAACGATGTGTAAATTGACTAACGTAACTAGTTGCTGCTAATTAGGTGCTTTTATTTTGGAAAATCGAGTATCGCACATGTATCTTTAGGATATCCTCCTAAATGACCGCTGGGCGTTTTTGCAAATCCGCAAAAATTTTCGAGCAAGTTCCACAACTCGATTGTAGAATCCCAAAAATCCGCTGCTAGGCAATCCAAGCTTTTACACCTGTCCTATGTAGTTGTGCGGATCGACAACAGGTGTTCACGACGACCAGGATGTTCAGATGTCGACACAAGTTGTCGTTTGTACAACCGATCGGAATCTTTGATAAGCGAAGACCTCTGACTGGCTTAATCGACCCGTCAAAAGTGCATTGCTGTTCGCTGTCAACGGAACTAATTACACTATTTTTATGTGACAGGGTCGACAGTCCTTAAATCCATTCCAGCTTAGTGGACTTGAAAAAAAATTAGATAGATATGAAAATTGACTCCCAAGCAATTATTGGACTCTCATTTATACTACTTATTTATTTTAATTTTACATTATAGTATTTATATATATTTACATATTAATTCGTATATTATCATTATTATCAAAACTTGGTGGTAAATTTTGGTTGGTACTTTAAACTGGTGCTTTGCAATTATCATACTCTCTTTAATGTTATTTATTTATTTTACTTGTATATTATGAATTTTTCGAATTTTTTGTGGTTCTATTAGGTTGGTGCAAAAATAATCGCTCTTTTCATGTCATTATTTTCGCGAACTGTTATTTAAATAAAGTTTTTATATATGATTATATGATATATGTATGAATATATATATATATATATATATATAGATATATATATATATGTATACAGAAAAACCTTTTCAAATCATACAAATATATGATTTGAGAGGGGTTTTCTGTTTTTTTTTTAAATTCTGTGTTGTTTTTTTATTGTTCTTTTTATAACGCAATTAAAGTCTTATTTTTAGAAAAATGAGAAAAAGTTGAAAAAATGAGAAATTCGCGTTATGTACTGTACGAGTTCCAATGTGGTTCTTACCACTTCGCTTTTTTTTTGCTTTTTTTATAATCGATTATCTGGTTAAAAGGACATATAGCTAAAACTTCCTAACAATAAGTACTTTTTATTATTATTATTTTATAGACTTTTTTTTCGTCTTTTTTTATCATGGTGTAGTGAGAGACCGTAGGAATCCCGCTACTTGAGTTAGTCAACCTCACTGAGGCCAATTCAATGGAGAATGTCAGTTGAGTACGGCTAATTAACCGCGGCTGTCATTGCATGTATGCACACGCAACAACTCTAATAGAAGTTCTCCGGGAATAGAAGTCTCTTCAAAAGTGTCACTGGGTAAGTTATATAGCTTCAAAACATATAACTTAACGCTCACCAACATTACAGTAAGTTTTCCACTGCTAATAAGTTTCTTTCCCTTCCAGGAATAGCTATTTCCGGATTTTTTCCTTTCCCGGACGAATTGTCGACCACTGACACGATTTCGTGCACATTCAATAAGACTATGCAAGAAAAAAAGAATGGAAAACTTTCGTTTTTTTTTCAAAACTGTGGAATACTATTTGCGAACCTTAAACAAGAGGAAATGTGTTAACCATGAACGAAACATGGAGAGTTTAATAAGAGATTTTTCAGACTAAATGCTCTTTGTGATTGCTTCGAATTCCATTCATAACCTATCATAAAAGTAATTGTCCCTATCACTAAAATTCAGGAAAAGCTGTTTTTAAAAATTGAAGAATTTTTTCACAGCTTTTCTTAACACCGTGAAAAGGAAAGGTGACTAAACCTAGGTGTCGTGGACAAATCACTGTTCCTTTATTCAGATAATCTTAAAAAGTGCTGGGTCGTCAGGAACGAGAGAAGAGATTATGCATCTATCTATCATTTTCTTCCACTTTGCAACGAAACCAAAGAAAAAAATACTTTCAATATTTTACTTGTGTAACTAATTCTCCTTTTATTCACTTATTTTTATTTTCTTACGTGCATCGATAATGGACGTAAAATAAAAAAGAAAAAAGAAAACACATTTTATCTGAGCCTGAACAACAGAAAATTAGCGGAAATTTCAAAAAGAAATTGGTATCCAATCTATTCCTACTATAATAGAACCTTCAACCATCAACAAATCTTGGAACTATTCTCAGGAAAGGAGGAAATTTTTAGGTGGAACAATTTTCTTCAACATATCACGAATCCTACTTTTAGCTCGATAGAACTTTATTATCAACACTTCCTTATAATCCAAATCCGCTAGCATGTGTACATTTGTCATTTAGCCTGAAAAAATCTTTTGAAAATAACGAGTCAAGGAGTCTTGCTAATTGCCAAAAAAATAAAGCGCACATTTTTTGGCAGTGAAGGGAGTGAGTGAAGAGATCACAAGATTTATAGATGACCTCTTTTTTCCTTTTCCTTTTATGGAAAATACGACAGTAGGTTGATGAATTAGTAATGGCCTTTTCTTTAATTAAAACTCGTATACAGAAGAAAGGGAGTTTAGCATTATGTGGCATATCATTGAAAGAGCATTTCTTTCTCTAAACAAAACAGTAGTTTTAGTTTTTTAATGCTTACCGAATCTTTCTTAATTTTTACATCATGAAAATGGTGGGTGAAGTCGAAAAAAATGAGCATTTTCCACACCACCACCATTTCCCTGCGTTTGCCACAGGAAATGATCACGAGAAATGAAATTTCTTGTGAAATGTGTAGGAAGACTCGATAAGACTCAGAAAGAATGGCACAGAATTGGTTTAGGCGATTCAAAGAGGGGAATTTCGACCTCAAAGACGATCCGTGGGCCAAGCTGAATTTGACGAGGAGCAATTAAATCAGTTTTTTTTTTTGCAAAATGTTGAGCGAGAAATAAATGGAACGTGTTTTCATACGTGTTACATACATAGTGCTAAACTCTTCTTTTGTGTTGTTTATTTTTGTTAAGTTTTTAAATCGATAACGATACGAAATAAATATTCAACTGTATGTTGTCATTTGCTCCGCACACTCTCAAGATCGAAATCAACGTCTACTGAATACGTCTATTGCAAACGTCAATGACAAGAGTAGGAAATGTACGGGTGTGATATGTGAAGGATTCGCCGTTGATGATGTCGTACCCACCTTGACGAATGATTAATTGAAAGAAATCAACGATAACGACATAGAAACGACACGATTCATGTCCTCATAAAACAAAATTTTCTTAATTCGTATATTCACACGAAAGTATCACGACCTATAGGTGCTGCTGTAATTTACGATTGCGGCACGGAACCGAAGTTTTTATTGCGTTCACGTCTTGAAATTATGATCATTATTATTGTTTTTGTCATGGGAAAACTCAAACGACCTTTAATTGTTCGATATCACCTATAAAATGTTGTGTTTTCCGTGTTTAGAAGAGCTAGTACTAAACCGCTCTTTTCTTCACTTCTTTCTCTTCTATCATTTCCATAAATTATACGAAAATTTTGGCTCACCATCGTGCGAATTGTTTGAGTGAGACTCGGTGCAAAAATGTGAGTTCTTTCTACTTTACACCGTTTACAGTCAAGAAGAGATGCAGGTGGAACAGTTTCCGCCAGGTACCATATCCCTAATTTGATTCCTTCATATTCGAACAGCATCGCTATAAATTTTGTCCAAAAATCCGTCTCCAACAAAGTACATATTCCGTCACAAACCGTCTGCGATCCTTGCGAGTGGGCAAAATTACATTCTGAAAATACCAAGCAAATGAGTCGCTGATTTCAAATGTACTTCCGGAATTTCTTCGTTTTGACAAAGGTGTGACCTGAATACAAGCAAAATTTCCCCAACCTTTGCTAATTACTCTCACACCCCCGCAATCCTGCCATTAGCAGGATACATTTCCGTGGAAGGAATAGGTGTTCATATGATTTGCACTAATTTCTCAAAATTAGGCGAAATGTTGATTATATTTGTAATCAGGAAGTTATTTAGAGCGTTTTAGTACCCCACACCATATGTAGATTCGAAATTTGAATTCTCTTCAGAAATTGGCAAAAGTGCTCCATTGAAGGTTAATAAAGGGGCATACATTCCTAGCTGTGGAGAATCTGCCCGAAAATTTTGCAATTAAACAGATCTGCTCGAAAATTTTGCAAGTGAACAATCTTTTTTCTTGACAACAGTTTAAACTGTAGATATCTAAGGTCTCTAATTTTTTTAATGTCAAACTTACAACATTTGCTATATTTCATTATTTGTTCCAACTTTTGAACAGCTGTCAACGACTTAGAATGAACACTCAAGTGTTGCGATTCGGTACCTGCTTTGGACTCTCCTTTCCTTGCGAGATAGGGTTTAGATGCATACATTGGATGATAAAATTCCGACGATTTACGACGGATAAATCCGTCGACAACGAATCCTGGGGCAGAAGTTAGTAGCAGTGTTGTAGGCGAAGTTATGAATAATTTTCTGAATTTTGAATTGGTCTTGAAAGAGAAAAAATTGAAATCTGCTTTTCGCACTTTTATCATATCTACTCACTTCTAGCATAAGGAGTGTATCGAAGCAGTGATTTTGTTTTGTCCCGGAAAAGGCTGGGAGTTTCAAAGAAGCTCGAAATAACTAGCTCGAAGAAAAGAGAATAAATAACAATGACAGCAATAATAAAAATAAAAATGAGTACTCAAATAAATAACAAACTCAAACGATTCCAACTATTTTTATTCAAAATACCAACACCGAACAAGTTAGATCTAAAATCACATGCGTTCGTTGGAAATAAAATTTCTATTTGTAACAATTTTGGAATACCGCAGTTACAAAAAACCCCTATTTGCATGAATTCGAAAAATGTCGGTAAAGTTACCAAATAAAAATCTTTCACAGTACTATTTACTTACAGTTGAGCGAGTCACTTACTACCAGAAATTAGCCGCATTCCTGATATGCTCGGTCAGCGTCAAACAATGAAATTCTTAAACAAACATCTGTAAACTAAGATCCTTACTGTAAACACCATATTGATCGTTGGTGAGCTCTAAGGGGTATGTAGGAACGCCATGGAACGCTTTAAGCGGATCAAGAAAGAGTTTCAATCGCTATTAAGCTCAAAATATTGATAATTATGTATTTTTCCTTCCCTAGGAGGTGAATATTCGTCTACGGGACATCTCTAAAGCATTCACAATCGACAAGATGCAATCTTCATGCCAGTATTCAAGGAAGGTCGAACATTAACAAATCTCTGAGGCTTTTCTTTGGGCAAAAATCTGGTGTTATCAAAAACGCACTCGACTCTTCTCAACTTCTTACCGCCTCAGGCTCTCTTCTTCTGGAAGACCATTGAGACTTTGCTCATTAAGTGGCAAGATGTGACTGATAGAGGTGATAACTACATTGTTGATCCTTGGGTTGTACTAGTATTATAAAATGGAGAAATTTTGAAAAAAGAATCTTTTTTAGAAGTGGAGAAAAAGACATGCAGAGATCCAATAAGTACTACTTTTAGCGTACACTTGCACATCGCATTTACTGACCCTTTCCAGATGTTTTGAAAAACTGCCAACTACATTTCTATAGTTTTTGCGTCCAAAAGTTTAACTACTGAATTTCTCAAGATTCGTTCACAACTGACCACTTCCTTAATTTCCTCATGAACCTCGAAAATCAACTCTCGCCTAATGTCTGATCGAGAAGGTAGATTCCGTTGACGGCAAGGTAATTCAAGGTGACAACAAGGAGATCCATGGAGAACGGCTAATTTCTATTGAACCCATGGTTAAGCATTCTACTCTGCGTACATATACAAATGACCAGAACAGTGTCGGTGAGGTTCAAAGGAGCCATCAGCTGGCTGGCGATGCGTATCTTCAAGGATGGAACGATGGACTGGTTTGTCATAACACAAGATGTTCCCCCACAAACATCAGCGACAGAGCTGAACTAGAAGTAAACGGAAGATAAGAATTCTTCAATGTCAGCGGAGCTCACTCTTATGGCCTAACTAATAAAAATAGCAATGGAATATTTCTGGATGACCTGTCTCGTACCTCGTTATTGTGTTGTCCGAGACCTCTGTGTCTTTTTTTGAGCATATTCATTGCTTCTCAGCCCACTGGCGATCTCCAAAAAAACATTTGTCATGACGTTACAAGCAAGTGGCACTTTTATGACCTGGGCATTGTTCGACGTGCGCTCGAAAGGTACCGCTGCTCGTCGTAAATCCACCTCAACTGAGCACCGCACAACATTCGTTATCCATTGCTGGGTGCCGCTCTTACCTGAGCCAGTGCGGCTTCGATCAAAGGTGACGACCGTGTCATCAGTCATTGTCTGCTCCGGTTTGGTACTGCTTGAATGAGCTTCTTTTCATGTCAAAAAAGGTGAAGTCAGTTGAGGTTTTCTGAACTCCAAGTCTTCAAAACAACAAAAAAACCAACAAGAAAACAAGTTCCAGAGTTTAGTAGCTGTTTTTATTTCTTGTCTAGCTTATTCATATCACACTTATTTCTTGGAAGAAATTCGTATTACTTATTTTTTTCATTATTTTCTACCTTCCGAATCCGTTTTCGTAGTATTTGATGAGCGGGTGTAGCGCAATTGGTGAGAGGTCCAATATTTATTTGTTTATTCCTATTACATATTTTATTTACTACTACATTGTATTCTATTCCTTACATGCTTATTATATTTATTAAATAGTCGGTAAGCGTAAGCGTTGCAGTCGGTAAGCCTGTTCGGCTATGATTCTACTGGACGAAGGTTCGAAACCGCACCAGTGCCAACCAAGCCTTTCATTCTTCAGGGGTCGATAAATTGGTACCAGACGTATTTGTTTGTTTTGGAAAACCTTAACGATTCCGAATTGCAGAACGCGCTTATACTTTATCCTTCAAAAATTTGGAATAAATGGAAAGGAGAATACTTTGGCTTCACTGATATTGTACAGCAGGAAAAAACCGAAGCAATCGTTTCGTTTTGAATCTTATGCGAAGCTATTGTGCGAGAGTGAAAAATAAATGACGATATGGGAACCAAACTCCGAAAATCTCCTGGCTTTCTAGATTTGTTTCTTTACTAAATTAACTATCATTATAAGCCTGGAAGAATTTCCCAAACAAAAAATGATAGATAATAGATTACAATGATGATGAGCAAACTCAAATAATCGAGTTGTTCGTTCCTCAGCTGCCGAGGCGAAGCATTATGAAACTCTCCCGAAAACGACACTGTGCAAATATTGTGCGATACTAGCCAGTGTTCCGTAAAGAAGACCAGGTAGACAGTTTTCCGTAAGCGAGTGATGTTGCCGTATTCGTTTTGAAAGCGAGAAAAACTCGTACTCAATGAGATTTATTTACCTACTTTTGGGCTTGGAAACACCTGTAGATTTGCCATAAAACAAAAAGAAAATCAGAAAAGAACACTAGCCACCAAATTTAAAGGGAAAGAAATTCGCCTTAATTTTAGCTTTTTTTAATTTTTTGATCTTTTTAGCACATTCTGCATTGATTTTTCAAGAAGCTCTACACGAGTTTGTTAAATAATGTTATTGGCTAACGTTTCGGTTAATTTCCAGAGGCTCTGAAGAAGGGTATTTTGCCGAAACGTTAACCTATAAAATTACTTAGCATCCTCGTATACAGCTCTGTGAAAATCAATGCGACATTTCGCTCTGCCGAGGTTCGATTGAAAGTCGAACTTTTCGATTTTTTTAGCACATTGAGCAATGAGTTGACAGGTTATTTTCCTATTGCAAAGAAGGAGAATAAAGTTTATGTACTTTTTTATTCATATTTGCATTTTTTTGTTTACTAAGTTTAGCCGAAAATGTCCCGAGTTAGAGCCACAGTTTCTGGAGAATGTATGATGCCCATTCATAATCGAACCGGATGCGACGTGCGTCTACCGTGTATGCTTCGTTACGCCATTGATTTACCATTTCCTTCCTCAGCGGTGCACACATAAAATTAACTTTATAGGACGCACACAGCACGTCCAAACTACAAAAATGTATTGTTGCCCTTTAAACGTGGAATCTATTATGCCTAGACTACAATATTTGTGCTACATCACGCTCTCCTAGACATCACTTCAGAATTCTACAGAATTGCTTGCGAATTTCTGGGAAAATTTCATTCTAGAAAAAAATAGTAGAAATTAATTTGAATTCATTCTGCGAGCAACTGGAGAGTACCTTCCTTAGTTACTACAGCTCAATCGTTTTGGCATATTAACTGATGTAAAGAAGTACTATACAGGGAACGTTAATGTTACTTATTTATTAAAAATTACAGTTGCAATTACAATTACAATTACATCCACTATTTTATTTTTTATATTTTACTTTTACAACACTAAGGAACGCAATAACATCAAACACTTAAAAGGAGACTACAATGAACCGACTAGTGTCACCATAAAAGTTTGAAAGAAGGAAAATTTTCCAGAAAATGTCTCGTTCCAACGGTAAGACGTTGTTTTTATTTGAATTTGAGTCGAGTGAAACAGCACGTGAATCAAACAAAACAAAAAAAGTAGACCTTCAAAGTACTAACTTATATACTATCACATACCTTCATTCACCTGAAAGTAGCTATTATATTGCCAGAGAATTTCTGCTCGATGTAGTTTTCAACAAAAAAAAAAGCCAACTGCTCACAAGAATTTTTATACGGTAAAGAAAACAAGGAATTAACAATTTTGAGTTGCAAAAATCCATAACAATTTTTAAGGTACTGAAATAAGAAGCAGAAAATTTTTAATGAATTAATTAATTTAAGTAAGTTATACATATATATAGTTAGTTACTTAGTTATGAGCTAAATAATCATCTAAAAATCCCAAGAATAGAATTAGTCAGCTGTAACTACCAAAAAACCCCCGTCTTCTCTTTGTTCCGTATAAGAAAACGTTACTTTCCGTGACTTTTCCCACTTTAGCGCGGACATCCATTTGTAGACCTGTGACAGTAACTTCAGCCCGAATTGGAATTGTCGCTATAATGGGAATGTTTTCTGAACCTAATTACATCGTATAGTAACGATCAAAATTTGCTGCAACAGAAAAAAAACTTCAAATTCATTCCTGGATTTTCTGATATCGTTTCCGCTATTTTTTCACATTTTTTCTGTATTTATACCCACTGAATACCTCAGCTGCTTTATCATCATTGTTCCGCAAAGAATTTGTAGTACTAAAATAAGTAACACACGACAAATATGTATATGTAAGCAATGCATGATATTATACTTATATTATGTTATATTATAATAATATAAAGGAAAATAAATAAAAAGTGGAGACAAAAAGGGATGATTTCAAGAAATATGTGACAATCACTCTGATCCTCGTAACTATGTACACTGCTAGTACAGAAACTGTGATTTTTGCCTCAGCCGATCTCTGCCGATCGATAACGTTATGAAGAACGTAACGCTCATAACGTTGTTGATCGAGTGCAAATGACTGTCCTTATGGTTCTGTTGAACATGTGCGAAGTGTAATTCTTCCCAGAAACGACTTTCCAGGAGAGTTAGAACAGAGACAATTTTCCTCGAGAGACGAGTGATTTTTTTTCGCACAAATCCCTTGCGACCTCTTTGATTATTTACTTCCACAACTGTAAACACTGTGTTGCTGTAAAAAGAAGTGTTGAGTTTTACGTCAATTTCTAGAAGAATTTCCCGAACAAGGAATCCGGGAAAATCTCTCTACACCGCTTTCTATTCCTTAAAGGATTCTTAAAGGACTCTTCGTTTACAAACTATGAAGATGTATTTACCAATACAACGTGATCAAAACTCCTAGTTTGATTAGTTTTCCTTCGTTCCGATACTATCAACAAATTATCCCTGCAAATCCGAGCACAATTATATATATATTTGATTGTTTATTTACTCTACATTTTAATTAGAACAAAATTTTCAATATGTTTTCAACTAATTAGATCAAATTGTACTCTCACTCATATAGCTGAGCTTACTAAACCCAAAAATTTCATTATTTTCTTCCAGGGAAGAAAAATACTAGTCTGGGGATTTTATTATTATTTATTTATTGTTTTTTGTTTTTATTGTTTTTATTATCACTAGCAGGTGCTTGCTCATTTTCCTCAGTATCATAAATGCAAAAAAAAAAATGCCCACAAATTTCTTCTGATATTGGCATATCGAAAATTGGCAACTTGCCAATTATCGAAAATTCTAATCTTGAAGTTTTTAACAGTATCAGTCAATGCTTGTCAATAGAGACGATGTTTTTCTAGGAAATCACTTGTTTTAAAAACATCCAACATCAATTTTCAAAAAAAAAATTCCACAAATTTTTCATGACTGGCTAACTAACTGTATATCTGTGTAGATTCCTGTTACCTGGATCATTTTTCTCGGCGGACGATGATGCTCATATCCACGAATTAGCACCGAATTTTAGTGCATTCCCGGCTTCCGATCCACGTATCCGAACTCGGCCGCCCGGCCGCCCGCCTCCCGCTCTCGCCTACTGTAGTGGAGGCGGAGCGTGTTCGCACAGCAGGCCGCCGTCATTATACATGCCACCCACGGTGAACAGAACAATCCGATCGGGTGGGTCATCAACTCCTTCGTGTACGGGTTCGTCACTCACTTCACTTCCTCATACCGTAACCCTTCTTACTACTCAGTTCTATGTGATTTCATCAATTCCTTTGTCTACCGATTCCAAAAGAACTATTTAATGCTTGTAGGAGTCATATCTATTTACTATGGATTATTATGAATTATTATTTTTTAAATTTATTACCATATATCCCATCCATCTAAAAATTCTGTGGTATATTTAATCATATTTGACCATTTCTGTAGCATACGGTTCATGTTCCGAGCTCTGAGTTTGTTTTAAACGCAGTTTCGAGACTTTTTAGATCACATTCAATAGTGATATTGTTAAATTTTTGCTCAATTAAGTTATTCCACTGCAAAGAATTACCTTTCAAACAAGTTGCAGGTGGATTGAAAAACGTAACAAAAGTGCAATTGTTTTCTTTTAATTTTGGTCGTCTGAAATTAGGAGAATGAAAGGTAGCTGGAAGTTTTGAAGTGGATTAATAGTGTACACACGAGAGAAACAGTCGGAGAAGAATACCATCTGTGGCTTTGCGTAAATCCCTGTCTTCTGGAACGGCTTCCACATCTAAAACATTGAAATTCAACAAAAAATATTGTGCGTCTTTCTGATTTCCACTACACTCTTCAGCGAATGTTGATTTTTCTTTCTTTTTACCGGTCACCTGTTCCCTAG
Source organism: Necator americanus (assembly GCF_031761385.1). Lineage (NCBI taxonomy): Eukaryota > Metazoa > Nematoda > Chromadorea > Rhabditida > Ancylostomatidae > Necator > Necator americanus. The sequence continues at coordinate 37,464,109 of NC_087371.1, read as the reverse complement.
TACACGAGACATGCAGTACCTCCTTATTTAGCTGCCCTTTTCTAGCATTTCGTGGAACTTAGCAAAGATTTGCGTCAAAATAATTGTTTAAACTGAGCAAAATCCTAACCAAAAAGCTTTTTTTGGAAGAACACCAAATATGAAAGAGATAAAGCGGTCTATGTTCATCTGTAATTACAGATTTCATATTTCCTAGGTGTATTTTTGCTGGCTTTCATTTGTGATTTTTCATTCGACCTTTGTAACCATATGCATCCTCTACAGGCTTTTCCTGGTCTAATCTCGGTTTGACATTCGCATCTTTGAATTTTCCCTGGATTTTCCTTTTCCTCTATTCCCTTCCTGATTTTCTTTCTAACTTCCCCTTTCCCTTTTCCTTTTTTTTAATGTATTCACTGCACTCTTCATCTCTGTTATGTGATCTTCATGGGTAACCCTTTGTGCGTCAGTATACGTCTTTTCTCAGATAGTTATAAAACGTCAGAAACGTCGAAGACAACTGTTTAAGGTAATCATGTGATATCTAAAGTTTAAAAATGTGGAAATGCAAAAAAAAAATCTTTTGAAGAGCTCACCAAAGCAATAGATGATGTATTGCAATTTTTTTTTACTAGTATTCATACGGCGTTCTTTACATCAGTTAATCTGATAGAGCGAAACAGCGAAAGCAGCTAGGAGGTGATGTACTCTTCAGCTGCTTGCAGAATAAATTAAATTTTCTTTTTTTTTTTGCAAAGAAATGGAAATTTTAGGAAACATTTCTTTTCATTTATTTTCTGTAATTTCCTCTCCCTTATTATCGTTTTTCGTCCCCTCCGTAACAGGACTTTCCACTTCTTATTCAGATATAGTTATATTACTAGCATGGAAATGTTTTTTTTTCGCAATTCCATGGCGATCAACAATTGTTCGAATCGTATAAACATTTTCAGTGCTTCGAAATCGCTTTCAATGTGAACACCCTGTGTTTTGACAACTCCTTCACCATCAATGTATTTACTTTTCAGAGGAATTACTTTCGGACTCAAAAAAAAATACGGAAAACAAAGCATATGGCCACTCGCGAGACGACGACACTTCGACGAGATTTTGACATCGATCCGAGCGAACCATCTTCGTCTAGACGAAAGGAGGTTAGTGTGTACGTACATGTCCAATCACCAACACTTCTCACATCCTCGACCGAGCTCGAAAACGATGTGCAGCTAAGACGGGGTAAGGGAGGAAGGAGGGTGGGGAAGGTGAAACGGGGGAGAAGCAAGTGTAGGTTGCAGTGTTTTCGCGGCAGGTTTTGGCACCCGAAAACGAGAACCCAAACATCGATTGCGCAACAGGAAACCTATTGCTTGGTGATCCCCTTGACGACAAATCAAGCACCACAAAGCGTGAACTCCCCATAGAATGTCCAAACGAACCAGGGGATCATTTCAATTGTGAATTTCAGGAACACGAGTTCCCATGGGTTCGGCTGCCAAACGAACTGCAAGTGAAAGTGCTGAAGAATCTACAACGCCGAGATCTACGCCGTTGTCGATCAGTGAATAAACAAATGTCGGAAATCATTCGAAATAACGAACGATCAATGAAACGAAGGCGATTGGATCTTGTCAGAATTGAGCGGGTGCGTTTTTTTTTTTTTTTTTGAAAAGATCACGCTTATAATAACTACTATTATAACTACTATTTATTAAGAGATTAAATTACTCGCCAGATTCCAGAAAAAAAACAATATTTTTGGAATAAAAAAGAAGAAAGGTGAAATAAGTCATTTTCTTCAGATCGGACAAGGTAGAATGCAACTGTCGATGAGATGTGACGAAGAGGCTGTGAATCGCAAATGGGTTGCATGTCAAAAGAGACGAAAAAGGCATCCAACAGATTTAGCAATGGATATCAAGGTTGGATTACCGGATTTTATTGTTTTTCGTCGCATTACCTATTTTTCTGCGTTCTCTTCCAGAAAACACTTAACCTAGCCCGTAAACGTTTGCTTCTGTGTATGTAGAAGAGAATTTGTTATACATAGGACACGTTCTCTGACAATTATTTACCATCTCGAAATGAACTTTAATGGTAAATAAAGGAAGAAGTCCCTGGAAATGCCTCAGTAATTGAATAATTGAAATGATTAATAATTCACCTCATAGTTGAAAATGCTTTCAGGGAACTATCTTGATAGGCCAGTTTTCTGCCAGATATGGGATCGGATTCAACCAATTTTTCCTGCTATCCAATTTTTAGACCATTCTCCTACAAGCCATAAAATTTTCTTTTCCTATAGGCTTTTTTATGGGAAAATTCTTAAAAGATTGCTTAATTAAAATCTAAATAATCTTTAACCTTTCTTTTAAAGTTATTAACTACAGAATTATTGCAATTTGCAAGTTTTGAGTGCAATTTCCTATGCGAAAAGGACAATCACAACGTTTTTGAAACTTTTTACGATTATCACCATGGTACTTGATTCAAAAACTGCGTTACATCATCGTCTCGATTGCACTCGGTTGACAAAAGTTTGCCAGAAATTTCTACAAAAAAAATCACTACTTTTTTTGTCAATCTCAATCATGGCAATAGGAAGTTCCACCAGCATCGAAGATGCGGTTTCCTAGAACGATCCACAGGTTTATCCAGTTTTGAACCGTTTCATGACCACTTTTTCAAAGCGATTATTCTGGAACTGAAACCTGTGTTGTGGCTGTTTACATGATTCTGAGAAATTTTCCTGGTTTATTTATTAGGAAAAAATTACAGAAGGCGTTCGTTAACTACTATCACATCGATGTGACTGCGGCAGCACCCGTCGATGCACTCGGTTTTCTCGGCCCACATCCACTCATCGCATCCGAGCCAAACTCCTCTTCCGAATTGCCGACAGCGATCGTGGATCGTTTGGCGGAAGTTGCCACAGGCAGTGAAATCGATCGACTGCGCATCAACGAGGTTAGCGAAAAAATTCCTTGGGAAAATATGTTAACCGCCTCCTCCTGAGGATAACCAATGCTATCCTGTCTCTCTCCACAACTCTCGTCTCAGTAGATTGAATTAATTCCTGCACTGAATAATATTGGAATTGAAAAATGTTCCCAAAAAAATGGAAATGTAAAAAAATAAAATAATGACAAATAAAAAGTAAAAGAACCGTATTTCCTTGAAAAAAGTTTGGATTTCTAGGAGTCGAACATTTTTAGTTCTCGTATTTATTTGCGTTGAAAACTCACTGACACTGACGCTCACTGTCTAATTGAATATGAAATCTATGAAATTTTCTAGAAATTCATTCCTATGCAAATAGGAATTACATAGTGTATTTAAGCCGGGAATATCAGAAAAATATTCGCATTCCTTTATCTTCCTAATAGCGATAGACATCTGTTGTCTTTGGGCGCAACATTAACTTTGTGACGTAAATGTCTAATTTTAGCCCCGAAATAAATTTCTAGGTTCTAGGAGCAACTTCTAGGTGTCCTAATCAGAATATCCTACAGATTGAGATTTTTGAGCAAAAGTCCAGTAAGGTCAGCAGTTTATCTGAGTGCACCTGCCCAAAATTATTCAATGTTTGATGAATGCTATATCTGCTAATTAAGGCTTAGGTCAATAAAACGCTGACAAGAAAAACGTTAGATCCTTTTGATAAATACATGTAGTTGAATAGTAGAAGTCGGATATGAACTCACACAAGTATATGAATGTTTTCTCTTTGGGAACATCTCCCTCCTACTACCTAATATTGCTGCGTATAACTTAATTTCGAATAAAAAAACTGCTTGAATCCTTCAAATCTTTGGTTCTGTTTTGCAAATTAAGTTCCAACGTTTTGTTCAGGGGAAATGAACCATTTCTTTCCGAAAATTAGCAGAACTTCTCTGAATTCCAAGCGGCAACATTGTCAACAGCAATTGTGTCCATCCGGCTGACCGCAACGCGTTCGCCGCCGCGCTCCTACATACTCGCTTTCTTTGACGGGCATTGTGAATTCTTTCTGTCCTTCTGGGTGAAAAGCGGATCATGCTGACCCTGATAGAATATTCAGCACTGACTATACATATGATAGGTGATTCCTTCTGTAACTACTTCTGACTGTAATAATTTTCCTATTCAGATGGAGCTCTCGGATGCCGCTCTGCGACAAATCGCCAATTGCCTTCGCAGCACCGAATGTCGTGTTCGTCTTCTTTCCTTCGAATTGACCTCATTCTCCTCGGTTACCCCCAACGAACTGCTACGGTTCGTTCTTGATGTTGCCCCAACGGATCTGGTGTTTCGAATGGTTCGCGGATGTACACAGGAACATTTCGGCCGAGAAATGTGTCGTTTCATCGTTACGAGGCGATTCTTCAGCGTTTCCGAACTCGTTGACGCTCAAAGCAATGACGTTCCTCTCTCGATAGATGACGTTCTACTCAACGAGCTCTCTGCATCCACATTTCAAATGGGGGCTTCGAATGCGATTACTGTAGATGGATTACGGTCACTTGTCAAGGTGTGTATGTGTTGGTTTTTCTTTTCGCTTCTCTCATTCTCCTGTTAGATTGCATTCGCAATGATTTTTGTTCACATGCGCTGTTCTCGTTTTGTAGGCGTTTGCGAATGGAACAAAAACGTTGGTGGCAGGCAGTATCAAGACGAGTTTCCCTCTCAAGAGAATTGCTTTCCCATTTTCGGGAAAAGCAAAAGTACAAATAGAAAACGAGAAGATTATCAATATTTCGTCGATTGCAGCTACCTAAGTTTACCTTAGTATAGCCGAATCTATGGACTAATTAATATTGTACATATTGTTTAATATTGTTAATGAAAGGATAGATGTATGTATTATAGATGAATAAAAGATATTTTGTCAATTTTTACAGTTCTATTTGTGCTGTAACGTCACGGAATTCGCTAAGAGACGAAATGGTGCTTTGTCGTGCCGTCGTTATCTGCACGTCCCATCGACATTTAGCATCCTCGGCATTAATTCGCATATCTACGTACGTATATAAATGACATTTTCTGGCATAACAAATCCTCGTTTACGTCCTAAATTCCATCGTGCGCAGAGACATCGAATCTGCTAACGTAAATAGGATAAGCCTTCATCATCCGATCCGGGAAGGAGGAGAAGGAACGCAACGGAACGGTACCAATAATTCTGAAACGGTTAGAAGTCTCTGATTCACCGAGAGTATTGAACCAACTAAGATTCTCTGAATATGCATCTAAAAGTGCTCGAATCGTCAGAGGAATCAGAAAAATTTTTGAAAAACGCTAAGTTGATGCTTATTTAGATGTTAATTTTATTTATTTATTCACATACACGAATAATGTACCACAAAAAAAGAAGGCATATCTATCTAAGTCAGAATATTTAAGAAAAAATCAGCAAAATTCATTGCCAGTGGATACTGGCGCAGTACTTTTCGTGACGGGACTATTCCATGTTAATATGCATATATGAACAATACTAAAATAAACAATAACATTATTATCATTATTAAATTCGTGTGAATAGTTAGCAAATCATATGAAGTGTTGATTAATTCCTGATTCCAAATTAGACTTGACATATAAGAAAAAATGGAGCGATTGAAAACATTTCTAGTTTCTTGCTTGTGTTTTTATCTCACATTAGCAACGAAGTTCGTTTGTTGAACGTTCGAGAAATCAACTTTTGACGGAGTTTCCTGGAACGCTATCCTCTCATGTCCACAAAAGAGCAAGAACTATGTTTGTTTGACGTGAAGAGTTGCCCTGATCGGATCTGGTCGAATTTTTTTTTCTTTCAAAAATAAAATCAGAACACAATAATCATTCTTAGAATGTCTCAAAGAGTTTCGAATAAAAGAGGAGTATGAAATGGTTGTGGAGGATTTCATCTCTCAAATAGAGAAATTTCATGTTAATCTACACAATGTAAGTAAAATGAGGTGAATTGTATTAAGCTGATATTATTAATAGAAAGAAATAATTATTAATAGAATTAGTGGAGTAATTGTTTGTTACGGAAATGGTGCGATTTTGTTCAAAATGATCACAACTCTCTCTCAACAAATTAAACCTCTAAGCAACATAACTGACATACATAAATACAATTCTGGCTTCCATAGAACGAATGTGATTTTGAATTCGCCAAGCAGTGATTTTCTGGCTTTTTCTTCCAAATGACGAGAGTTGGCTGTATTTTTTTCGGATGAAGCAGTGCTGGTAACAACACCAACTTGTTTCTCAGCCTCCCGTGCTGGATCTCAAATTGAAGAGAGTTGGCTTCCGGACTCATTGGTTCATGGATATGGCAACGCGATCAGCACTTGGCCGTATTGCGGGCTTCAAATCACTAAAATTCCACGCAACGAGCGCTTAAACCTTGAAAGAAGGAATCAGACAACTACATAAGGTATTTATTCCTGAGAGGAATTGAAACCTTTTCCTTTCCTAGAACTCCTGTCGCATAATTCTGTCTATGTTTTCTTTTAATGTGCCGACGAGGCTCATAGATGGAACTTTTGTTAGCTTAACGTTTCGATTTTTTCGCTCCAATTTTTTTTCAGAATTAAGACATCTGCACGCGGCGAAAAAGCCGTAACGTCAGGCTTACGAAGGTTTTCGGGTTTTGGTTTTGCCGGGAATTTTTGTATAATTCAATTGAATTTGCATTCATTCCTTATATGTACTTCCATTTAAGATGCCTATGTACCTGTCTATTTTTGCTTTGCCGTCGCAAATGAGGGGAAAACACCTAACACTATATTCAAAGTAATAGATCTAATAATTAAATAAATAAACAAATAATACAAATAACAATAATAAATAATGACAAATATATTTGACGTACATCAACATTGAATATATCTATATATCTCATTTAATTACTAACGATCCTGCTATTTGTGTTCCTTATTGTTAGTTGAGAAATTCATTTTTATTCATTTTTTAGTTTCATTTTTATTCACAGAAGTACAAAATTACCTTGTTTTCCAGCTACAGCCATGGTTTGGTTGGGTCTCGTGAGAAATCAACCAGATCGGAGTCTGCTCCTAGATTCCCTTCCATGAACTTTTGTTTTGGATAAATATCATATAACTAATAACTAAAGACATTTAAAAAAACAACTTAGAAAAAAAGAATATAAAAATGTAAACTATAACTAAAGCGGTAAAAAAATACAACTAACAACAAATAACTAACTAAGCGGCTTAAATGTGATCACCGGAGCAAACAAAAATTCCCATATGGGAATTAACGTCTTGAAGAAGTGGATGGATTGACGTTAGCCTGAAGACGACATGGGATTAATGTCATTAAGTCAATTGGACATCCGGGAATGAATAAGAGGGCGAGAAGTGATGGCAGATGCTATTGGCAAAAAAAATGTCAAGAAGCTAGTTAACATACTTTTGCTGAAAAAGATCTGGCCCAGCTACGAATTTGAATAGTTCTAATTACTGATCAATCGATTAATCTTAGAATAATGGCACTAAGGGTGAAGAAAGTTCTCTAGGAAACGGCCAACACTTCTTCTGATGCCAACTTCGTTGAAGAGAATAACTCCAGTCTCATTGAAGCACATTTTCTCCACATTTCTTTCCTTAACATTCAATATATCCTTAATTTTCACAACAATAAAAAAAATCCAACAGAACAATCAATCTGATTAATTAATTGTGTGATTGATTAACTTTCTAAGGCAGGAAACTCCTCTAACACTAACCTTGTAACCCTTTAAAGCGGTATACTCGTCCAGTTCCAACTACAAAATACTTGGGTAGGAAACTCGTCCAGTTCCAACTGTGACTTACTGAGGTGGGAAATTCGTCCAATTTCAACTGTCACCTTCTAAAGCAGGAAACTCATCCAGCTCAAACTGTGACTTACTGAGGTGGGAAATTCGTCCAACTTCAATTGTAACCTTCTAGAGCAGGAAACTCGTCCTATTCCAATTGTGACTTGTTGAGCTGGGAAATTCGTCCAATTTCAACTGTAACCTTCTTAGGCAGGAAACACGTCCTATTCCAACTGTGACTTGCTGAGCTGGGAAATTCGTCCAATTTCAATTCACTCTTTTGAAATAGCATCAACATATTCATCAAGAAAAAACATATGGGTACTTTATGAATCGACCAGAACTTTGCTGTTGTCTGTCATGTAGCCGACACCCGAGTGCAGGTGGCATAAAAGCGAAATAAACTAAACAGCCACATGGCGGCAGATAGTATCTCGAATGTAGCGTTGATCGAAGCTGCCGATTATAATCTACGAGGCGGGAAAATCAGCGCAACGCGAAGAGCCGCGCCAAATTGCTCGGGTTACGCAGGGTCGGCGGCGTGTTCATCTGACGGTAAAAATATCACAGTAGTGGTAATTTTGTCAGAATTTTTTTCGGTGGACAAGAAGAATCGGTCCAGAAAGTCAGTGCTTGCTGGTTGGTTGGACCGAAGATGTTTGGAATTAATAGGACGTAATATTTTACTATATGTGCGAGGAAATAAAGGACACGATGTTGCTCAATTCCCTGAAAAAAATGAAATCATTGGCCTTATCCTACACTATTTATCGACGATTTATTTAACGGAAAATTTTTGACCTTGAATCGGGATTGAAGCATTGAAAACAAAACGCAGGCGTAGTGGTAACCTTCCGTCACTGCGCCAATTGCACCCGTTTAAAATCTCATGCACTGGTAACAAAAACAAGAAGATAAGCAATCAAATAGAATACAATTTTATGAGGATCAGAGACCATTCCATGTGACCGCCAATCCTCCTAGAAAATACGGTGAAATCGGCTTTTTTCCTCATTAGGAAGTCTATGATAAACAAATTGGTCTAGGTTTATGTGACGTTGAGCAGGAATAACTCAGTCCTAGTTCACTTCCAAACAAGTTTGAATAATAAAACATCCTCCGCGCGCGGAACGCTCATTTACGATGAGGGCGGCCTTGTGTACCTCTCCGTGTCGTCATCTCGTCCGATTTCTATGCCGAGTCACCACCGACATCGCAACGTATTGCGACTTTTTCTTCTTGTTACTGTTCATGTTCTATTGGGCGCTACAGAGTGAGTCCTATTCAGTTAGAATTCTTTTAATTATTCTATAAAATTTCCTTTTTGTAGATACTTTTATATACTGTTTATACTACTTTGCAGTTTATTTTGTATTTTTTGTAAATTTTGTGTTCCAGTAGTCTTAGGAAAGTCTAAACGAAGTCTTTCCTTAGCATCTATCGTTTGATTCACTCTAATGACCTCTTATTTAAACCTCCAGATCTTAGCCTGTAAAAATATAAAGCCCTGTCTTTTTATTTTGAAGGTTGCTGCTAAGGAAGTTCTACAAACAATTAAAAGATTAAAATAAGTCAATGTGTCTTTTTGCTAAGGAACATTTCTCGATGAGAAAAAAAAAAGTTCATCTATTTGAAGAAAAGGGCTGCGGAACTACGTTTCGTGATGTGGTATACATCTCAAATCCCATGCTCTTCCTCGATTGTAACTATGAATGTATTAGGCTAGACTTATACGAAAATATTGGTGGATTTTATACAAATGAAATTCAGGATTCTATACCATGAATTCCACTAGAATTAGTTTGAGAAAAGAATGTACATGCTGTACCTGGCGTCAGTTTAACTGTTGTCTTGCTTTAAAATATTCTTAGAATATTCAAGTAATCAATAATTATTACGAATAATTCCTAGAATATTCTCCTTGATGAACAAGTTGTAGTTGGTTCAGGCAGGATCCTGGCCAACTGTTTTCTTGGTTGGTTTTTGCATCATAATGTGAGATGGAAGTTATGAGAGAAAAAAAAAACTTGTCGTCCACCAAATACCCTTTTTCACTGACTTGATTTTGTTGCAATTAAAATTCCTCTCATCTGTCCACCCCACCAAACCGCGGCTGCGTAGATGATGCTGTGTCGAGTACGCCACCGCAATTCTTCGAAAACTCGTCCAAAAGAGTCTTCGCCCAAATATTTCCCACTTTCAGCGATAAGAATCTTAAGATAAGAAAAGAAAGATAAATCTTTAAGAAAGAAAAGAAGGACATGTTTTTCTGAAGAGAGGAAATAAACTATGCTTCTTTAATTGAAGACTTTTTGTCAGACGGAAACTTGTCAACTTTCAAAAGCTCGCAAATCTTCTTAGCTGCCGTTAAACTCAATAAATCTTTGAAAGAATTCATTTCTAGAGAGGAGAAATTGAAAGACAGCATAGTATCCAGGAAAAATGTGTTAATCAGCTATATGTATACCTAGCCAGATGTATGATTTCGTGAACACGGTAAATCTTCATATGCAAAATTGTTATGTTCACAGAAAATCGCCAGTCTTGTATAATGATGTCTGTTCTGATGCGTGTGATCAAAGAAATACGAAGACAGGTTTCGCTGAACCAGTCCTACTTTAATTTATACCATTGGATTTTCGCTGGTGACGTTGATGCAAAAACGGTGTTGTTATGTGAGTTTGATGACGGGTCCGTAGATAGATTGGAGCTTATTTTTTTTTTCGTTTGCTATCGAATTTCCACAGCTTGATACGATTATAGTGAAGGAATGCTGATCTGCTTCTTCCAAGGTTATCCAAGGTCAAATCAGGTGAAATTGCCTATGACTGCTAAAGCAAACTGATTACAGTAGCATTGTGATTTTTTGACAAATTGGAATTTATTTCTATGAAAGTGGAACGAATAGAAAAGTGGCTGCATACATATAGTCGAAGGAAGTGATAGTACGGTAGGTTTTGTTGACGTCATTCGTAATTGCAACCATAACAATACGTAGGATGAAATGCACATATTCGGCACCGGAAATGTTCAACCGCTTGTACGCGACGCCTCTGCAACAACGTGTACTCTTTCTGTGCCTGAAACGCATGCACCCTCTCTCTAACTTGACTGAATCGAACGCACATCGTGTTACAGGCGCGTCCAAACGACATGGAGCTCGGAGCAATTGACTGAGCGCTCGAACTAGGCGACTGCGTTCGAAGAGGCGAGGTAGAGCTAGCGGTTCGGAAAGAGGTGGGAAAAATCCGCAAACTGCAGCAATGAATGGTGCCAACAAGGGTCCCCCTCATTTCCAATTGTCGCACTCCACCGCACCCGCTTCGATAGCAGCCGTTTACGCAACTGCACCGTGCTTCATGACGTATTGACCGATATATAGTTGGGTCAAAACGACATGAAACACGGACCGTTGCGCAAGCGGCCGCGCTCGGCAGCGCTGCGGTGGAGACAGCGATTGGAATCGAGGTGGGACCATTGCTAACTGCAGAGGTGAGTGGCGGTAGCATGGATCCTTACACGATCCCAACCGCTACGCTCCACCGCTCCGCTTTGAGCGCAGCCGCTTGCGCAAATGTCCGTGTTTCATGTCGTTTTGACCCGACTATATATGACCTTGTGGTGCACTCATTTCTCTAGCACAGTACCTCTTCGCTGGTTAATATACAAAATAGAAGGTCTATCCGCACTCCTGCTTTGCTTTCGTAATTAATCCAGAAATCTGTTTCTTCTCTGTGTGTTTCCTTGAAGAATTTGTAAATTTATCGGCTATTGGTGATGATTTTAGGGAAAAGTACCACTTTCACACAATATTTCTTGTTGAAATCGTAAACGCAACCGTACATATAGTACGGTCGAAACGACATGAAGCACTTTGTAGTTGCGTAAAGAGCTGCGCTCGGAGCGGCGTGGTAGAGAAAGCTGTTGAAAACCGGGTGGGACCACAAAGAACAGCAAGGGTGCCCCTAGAATGGTGTCAGGTGTGGTGTCAGCAAGGGCCCCTAGAATCCAATCGCCACGCTCCGCCGTACCGCTCCGATCACAACCGCCTACGCAACTGGACTGTGCTTCATGTTGCTTTAACCCTGCTATACCGACACAGACTGCAACGGTTAGTTCAGCGGCATAACACGAATTTCCAGCGGTAGAACATAATTCCTCGATGAGGATTGCAAATTTGGGTCTTTTCACCTTCATAAGTTGCAATTTGGCTATAGAGTTCTGTTCGAAATTTCTACTAGTATCTTTCAGAAATGTGTACTGCACCTATTATCGTGAAACCAATGAAATCACTTGCGGGTACGTTCTTTTTCATATACACAAGTTTCTTCTACAATACAATACAATACAATAGTTTCTTCTACATTGAACTTTAGAATAGTTACTTGTGCGACACACATTCCTCCACATGCCGATCTCGAGAAGGAGGGTTTAGACGTGAAACTTCCACGTGGTTGGTAAGTTTCTTATGGATTAGTGGATATATACGCAAACTTGTTGAAATCAATGAAAACACAGATCTGTCCGCCTAGCAAAAAGTGAGGAGCCGAAAGATTCTAGGGAAAAAACTCGTTAAAACAACAACTGAGCCTTGAGATCCAAATAGTATAGGCTGTGCATTATTGCGAATCACTCATAGGCGTAAATATAAATATGGGTTGACCGTAAACATATTTGGTAGTTACATATGTTTAATAATAATAACATATCTATAACGTCCTTCTTTTTCTACGACGTTATCTTGAGTTTTTTTTTTTTTGATATAGGAAGTGAAAACGATTCCCAAATGAAATATATGCTTGTTCTATGCTTTCTTTCCATTCTTTCCTTTCCCATCCTTCCCATTATTCAAAATTGTAATTTTTACAAATTTTGGTCATAGGTACCGGATCGGAATGCAAACGATACGCAACGATCATTCATGGTTCAATTTATATCGTCGAAGAGCAACAGGAAGTGGCTACTGGGATTTTTACACGAATATTCCTGAACGCAATTGCATAGGGTTAGACGATCACACTCAATTAACCCAATCCGAGATTTCTAGCCCCGAAAATCTAGTGATCGAAGCAGTTCTTTTCAGTGGATTCGGTATCCATGCTGGTAAAAATATACCAGGGGCAGTAACTTTGAAAGATCCTTCATGTTTCTCCAAATTGGCCGACCAGGTAATTTCAAGATTTCCTGATTGTACACGAATTTTCGAATAGTCCCAGCGGATTTCAGATTGAGAAGAAGTCCACAACGGAGAAATTTGACGTACACCAATGTCGAAATTGTATTTTTCACAGTTGTTGGCTAGGAACCCGTATATTGCCCGGTGCTCGACAGTACACAACTAATCTGAGAAGCTACTAAGTGGACAAAGGTTGTGGGACATGATCTACGTTTTCAAAAACGTTATGAGCACCTATTCTACATAACGTACTCCGCGCATTCAACTTTATTCGCTCATCTTCTCGAAGGTTTCAAACTAACAGAATGGTTCTTTTATTCTTCTTTCCATTTTTCTTTCTTTTTTTTTCTTTTTCTGCCTTATATTTGAGCATTCAAATGCTTTCAATGAATCTCTTAAGAGTATTTCGAATAATTTATCGACCACTATGATACAAGTTCCTCTCTGTGTCAAAATAATAAGATCCAGGGTGACGTCCTGAGAACTGATATGAACATGAAAAGAATGAGGTTAACCGGGTGCCTAGAAGAGTTTGAAGGTCTATTCTGGACGTACTCCTCCTCTCATTGTGACAAGTTCTTCGGCGCTTGTTGGATGTATAGCCACACAAGCATCAAATTGGGCTTTAGTGGCGCCCATAGTTACTGCTACAGCAAATCCTTGAAGCATTTCGTCGGCACCAGCTCCCAGGATATGCACACCGACAACCTAAAAAAAATCCTCTTTAGTAAAGAACTTAAGATAAAAATGAGCCGTAGATTTAAAAAAATAGCAAGAGAAGGAGTCTACTACAATACAGCAATATAGAATGGAAACGTCATATCTGTACCAACATTCATCATTCATACCCGAGAAATCCCAATAATTTCAATTTTTCTCGAATTTCTCGCGAACACTTTCTCTTTCACTTTCTACCGATACAAACAGGCCGGAAACTCCCCTCCTTATACCCAACAGAGATTCTGTACAACTAATAAAGCCGATGAAAGGAGTTGGAAGTAAAAATGGGTTATTATGGTAATGCTATGGCTCAAATAATGCTTAAAAGCAAGTGATGGGCAAGGTTTTATTTTTATGGGACTGAATATGAAAGATAGAAGTTGTAATCTGACAAAACAATATAATAAGGAATAGTTCAGGCGAATAAGGGTATTCAGAAAGAAAAAAAAAAGAGCAAAAGACGTCTTTCGGTCACATCCGTATATCACAATAATTCCAAACCCTGTATACAGTACAAAACGACATGAAGCAAGGTGCATACGCGTATTCCCTCGAGGCAGTGCGGTGGAGCGTAGCGGATAGGAGCGTACTGGGACCCTTGCTGGTACAACCCATCGTTGCAGTTTGCGATGGTCCCATGGTCATGTCGTTTCGACCCGACAATAGTAACGGAAGGAAAACGTGGTATGTGATGAAATGTTTAATCTCTGGGATCCAGAGTCTGAGAGAGAATCCAAACAACAGAATACAAGGCTTGAAGAAGGTGGACTACCCGTGTCTGGCGCTAGAAGTTCCCCATGCAAGAGTGTTACGTTGAAAGGACCAATTAATAAGAAATACACTATATACATTGGAAAAAAATGGGAAGACTCAAATCGAGCAATACCTACCCTCTCTTCTGGACCTGCGCAGATTAGTTTCATAATACAGGGCTCTTTATGTTTAGTGACAGCATGATACATCGGGTTGAATTTCGACTTATACAACATAATCTGATTTTTTCCGTATTTGTCTATGGCCTCTTCTAAAAAAAGAGTGTTATGTATAATCAAAACTAGGAACTAACGTTAAAGAAAGGGCAAACCTTCAGTTAGTCCAACAGTGCCGACAAGTGGATGACTGAACACAACGGTGGCAATGTTTTCATATGGGAGGAAGTTTGAAGATTCGTTGTTGAAAAGGCGGTGGGAGAGGCGCCGTCCCGCAGCAATCGCCACTAGAACGGATATCGATTTGAACTAATAAAAAATCAAATGCAGAAATAAAATTTAAAAAACATATATAAAACATCAAATATAGAATATCATCTGAATTTCCTTAATATATGTGACGACTGATGATGGTATGTGACGACTGGATACGTTTCTTAATGAAATTTCTTTTCCATAGTTCCATGACCACAACCTTCCACAACATAACATTTCGGAAGCATGTGCTTCCTGAGAAATCAACCGCTACTCTACCTTTACAGCCCCGAAAAACCCACAAAAAATTATCCTCTGCAAAGTACAGCGTTCCTTATTTACGACAGTATCACATCCGGTCAGTTTTGCGAGGTTTACAACGCAGCACTGTAATGCAAATTGAATGAAACTGCAAAAATCAAGTTATTGTTTTGAAAGGTACCTTATCTCATACATGTAATAAGCACCATAGCCATCTCGCTCCCTTTACACCTTCATCCATTCAGTTGACAAAATGTTCTTTTATTTTTATTTTTGAAAGCCCTTATGATTGTCAGGGGCGGGTGTGGCGCAGTCGGTTAGAGGTCCGTTGTAGCCACACGGTCGAGGGTTCGAAACCGCCCTAGCGCAAACCAAGCCTTTCATCCCTCCGGGGTCGATAAATTGGTACCAGACTTGTCTGGGAGGATAAAAACACTGACTTGATCATCGGCTGGCCCCCGCAAGTCATTGTATAGGCCAACACGCGTTCCAAAACCTCAACGATTATGAATTCCACTAAAACGCGTTGGCGCATCCCGAGTGGATTGATACGCCAGTGACTTTATCTTTTTATCTTTATGATTGTCAGAGTCATATGATAATGGTGTCTCAGGCGTTGTGGAGGTGAAATAGTGCCGATAATTACAAACTAATTCATCAGGACAACTAAAATACCTGGAGTAAGCAAAAACTTCCCAGCAGCATCACCAATGCACAGTATGTTCGGATTGGAGGTGTTCTGGTATTTGTCAACGATTACGTGACCGTTGGTGTCAGTTTTCACTCCAACCTTCAATAATGCATGACGACGTTAAGCTGTTCCATGAAAGCTGAGCTAACGACTCACCTTGTCAAGATTCAAACTGGCAGTATAAGGAGTTCGTCCAATTGCCCAAATCAGAACTTCTACTTCATCTATTACCCCTGTGTTAGTTGTTATTGTTAAAAGTCCGTCCGGACGTTTTTGCACACGTTGGACCTGAATAACTGGTGAGAAAAAAAGAAATAGGAAATCCAGGTGCTTTCACCAAAAAAAAAAACTACTAATCCACAGAAATGAAAATACCTGGGTCCTCTTGTGTATGTTTACTGGTCCCTTGTCCATCGCTTCCGTTAGCCCGGTGCTAAGGGTCTCGTCAAAAGTACGCAACACCTGTAAGAAGAGGAAATAACAAGATCTTTCAAAAGTGAGCTCGGTCTGAAAAGACTAAAACCTTGTCATATCTGATTAATAGATGGGAATCTGACCCAAGGTTAGCCAAGACACCTGCCAACTCAACGGCTATATATCCGGCACCGACAACAACAGATTTTCTGAATCACAGGAACATAAGAGTGAAACAATTTGCAAAAAAAAATCTACAAAATTTCTTCGACAGAACGAACTTCGGAAGCTTCTCGAGTTCGAAGAAACCATCACTATCAGTTCCGTACTCTGCTCCAGGGATGTCGGGCATCGTCGGAAAACCTGAGGGAGGTTGAATATCAACGAAATAATTCGGTGAAGGGGTAGAAAACTATTATACCCCCAACTGCAATAAGCGTATACTTTCCCTTGTACTTTTGTCCGTTCACCTCAACATTGCCATCATCAGCAAAGGCGCCTCGTCCTCGGATCAACTCAACTTTAGACTAAAATACAAAGCAGTTTACGAGGGAGAAACTGTAGCACAAAACTACTATACGAAAGAAACAGAAGTGAAAAAAAGGACTGTCACTAACATTATTAAGATTGCTCTCGTAAATACCATTAAGACGACGAACGTACTCATCTCTCGACTTCTTGATGACGCTGAAATACTAAAATCTAATTTGATTTCCTTTAAATTTATGAGGAAGTCTTCTAAGGTATTCGGTTAGCAGGAAGAAATTCGAAAATTTAGCAGAAAAACAAGAATAACAAAAGAAGTGTGAAAGGAATAATGAAATACTGCGTACGAGTTGAAAGCACGGTTAATCAAATAACGTCTAATATGAAACGAAATGGTGCGGGAAAATAAGGATAATATAGGGATCTACCCTATGATAAAGGTCAGATGATTGTAGACCCAACCAATCACTCTTTTTGTTCCCCTGATTATTGAGGTAGCCGAAAATGTGTGGTCACCAGGGCTGGTATGGTATTAGCTAAACATTGAATTCCGTTAACCAGTAACAAAAATAAGAAATGAGCTATGCTAGCTGCTGCCAGCTAGCTACTGCATTAATTCACTACTTTATAACATCTTATTATGTTTCCATCATTCTTTTGGGAGTAATCATGAAAACTTGTTCATAGCTAATGTGTCAAAAGGCAGACAACCACAGTCATACAAAAAAAAACTACGGACATCAAATCCAAAAACAATCTGAAGCACTACAAAACTAGACCTCCAGTCGAATTTATTGAGAGTGACGTCAAATCCATAGTCGGCATGATCACGAATGAATTCGGCGTGCATGGAGCAGTTGTACATGACCTTTTTTGGGACACATCCAACATTTACCTTAAAAAGTTATCATTTCAATAGTAGATACACACAAGATAACATAAATAAGGACAAAGGATAAAGTTTCAGGCGTTAATTAATCCGCTTGGGATGCGCCACCACGTTCACTTCAATTCAGAATCGTTTGAGGTTTATGAACGTGTAACTGGCCTATACAATGACTTGCGGTGGCTAGCGATATGTCAACTTTATCCTCCCAGACAAGTCTGGTACTAATTTATCGACTCTGGAGGGATGAAAGGCTTAGTGAGCACTTGGGCAGATTCGAACCTCCGATCGATCGTGCAGGAAACGGAACCTCTAACCGCTACACTACACCCGCCCCAAGGTAACATATCTAACCACGTCGATCAAATATCTATAACTAAACCACAAGACTACTGAAAACATCTATAAGTCTTGTAAGAATATTCTGCTACTTACACAGGTTCCACCTAGCCGACCTTCCTCAATTAATCCTACTGACACTCCGAACTCTCGAGCACGACGTGCCGACGCGATTCCTCCCGAACCTCCTCCGATAACGAGGTAGTCGAACTCGCGAACAGTAGCCATCTCTCTAGAACTTGTTTCAGTCTTTGAAATAATGTAAGAAGCATATTAGCTGAGTCAAATGAAAATAAAAAACCATAACGTAAACATGAATTCTGACACGAGACAAGGTTTCATACTTATGTAAAGGAAGCGTCAATTATCCCCGACACAGGTGAACTAAGCTGCTACTGAGCAAGTATTTGTGAAGTAACAGAGGAAAGCATAAAATGCGAACATGTGATCTTTTAATGAAGGTCTTACAGATACCTGCGACTTCTGCCAGTAGTCAACTTGGGTAGTGATAATTTCTGGCATATTTGCACACTGAATTTAAGGCACACGATTACGTACAATATAATACAAGCTGCAATCCAGTAACCATTAAAAACAAAAATGCCTCGCTAAAACAGAAATTTCTCGCTGTTTCTATTTTCTACCAAGGAATGCACAAGTAACCTAATAGCAGAACGCTAAACAGAAACTTCTTCTCTTCCTTCTCATCTATTTTCTTCTACTTCTTTCTTCTCGCAAGAACATAACATTACCGAAACCAATATGAAGTTGTCTTCGTGAAGGAAACAATGAAAATTGGGTATAAGTGGAACTGAGCTGCTATCATGTCTAAATGTGGGCTGAGACTAGCGATCACGTCAAACATTTGGAGGTCACGTAACGAAGGACAAATTATTGTCGAAGATCTCGCACATCAAAATAGTTCAACTCTATCGACGTATGAGCTGCGAAAAAAGATCTGGTCTGGAATGTAATTATACCTCAAGTGAAACAACTCTTTTTCTGGTACTATCACCCTGAATGAGATTGAGCATTCATATATCTTCTGGAGAATAAGTATTTCAAATATCTTAAACCCAACCTTCAGCAGGAAATAAAAGAAACTGAAATTCATAGTTTCAGAGAGATACATCATGCGAACGAGAAGAATGAAGCTAGTTTCTGCGGTAAAAAAAAGGTAACTGAACACTGCTTTCAATTATGTAAAAATATTCTTTTCAGGATGAAACCTCTCTACAACAAACTAGTCTGAGAATGACGAGAATATTACTTAGAAACGTTAAACCGTGAGGTACAAGACGAGATTCATAAGGAAATCAGATTAAATGTTATGGACGTAGAGACATCGCCAGTAACGGTGCCGCAGACAAACCAGTCAAAGCCAGTCTTACATTTCGGCAAAACACAGATGTGAGTATGAAATCACTAATAAAACGCCTTATGATATACTCTTAACATCTACAAAGAACCGGTTCCAAGAGTTTCACAAGAAAGTTTTCTTCATTTCTAAGCTTAACTCGAAACTCCTCGTAGGGTTAAATATAGTGGGTAAGACCATTCAACACTGTTCTAATCGACTTGTACTTTCGCACACAAAAAAAAAGTTCCTAGAGTCCAAAAACCGTTCTTAACTGTCAAATGAGTATTGCTGAGAAGTTATATGTTTGCCCACTTTCGGTTTCGTTGAAAATACTACATGATATGACTTAGATGTTCACTTTCAGTAAGCCCGTTTGGAGAGTTTGGTAAAGTTAAAGCTGTGGTTGTTCAAGCTTTATCTTTTTCTCTATTACTAGCTTTGGCCTACATGTCATACATCCTCGATGACTAATGCTTAGCTTATAAGGTCCCGACACACTCAGCTATTCACTTCCCGTGATGACTTGTCGACTCAAGAACTATCGCCTTCTCTCAAATAGTCAAATAACGAAGACATTTGACGATGAAGAATGGTCACTGCTCCTCTGGAAAGTTTTCCTGCGCGTCAAGATACAAGTGGATTAGAGCACCTGTGAGTGTACCTCCTTCCCGCAATTACACTAGACCTCTTTTCCCATGTCTAGGAAACACTATCTTCAACTTTTTTGGGCTGGTTTTTATCTCGTCAGGAACCATCTGCATCGTAAACTGTTCATTTAACCATACGCACCATCGCTGATCACATCGTTATGGCCCGGTATCCCGAAGAAACGACAGGTCACTAAAACACAGTACGGCCGCAGATTTTGCTTCGGCGGGCCGCCTTGGAGCTGACCGGCCTCAGCGCAGGCTTCTACTGCTTACTATTCGCAGTTGTGAGGACATGTGAAGTTTTGCACTTATCCCATTTTCTGTCGTTTCTTCAATGTCGTTCTTCTCAACAGTCTAGCTTCACTTTTGATACGCTGTTGCACCTTGTCAAAATTATTGCTACGTTGCTTATATTAAAGTGATGAGTTTCTTTTACAAACTCTCGTTCTTTTCTCTTCAAGTGTGCATTCCAGCTTCTGTCGTCTCTTCAGAGTCGTTCTTTACGTAAATGTGGCTTTACTTTTGGTACATTACCTTCTTTATTCAAGTTCACTGCTAAGTTGCTAACATGGAGAGGGCATGTTTCTTCTATAAACTCTTGTTTTTTTCTTTTCATGCTACAAATTTAGCCAGATTTAGTTCACCTTTGTCAATGAAATCTGCTATGTCATTCATGAGCTCTTTACAGGAATGATCCTAAACATTATTGAAAGTGAACTAGATTGAAGACAGCCGCGCGAGCAAGCACATCTCCGGATGGGATTCAACACGACGCACAAAACACACGCTGTGTCACAGCTCACTGAAGTAGTTTGATAGCAAAAAATGTCGCTCTGCCTCACTGTCATCGATATAAGAACGGCCCAAACACAGTTGAGACAATCATAGAAATGTTGGACAACCAATGCGTTGTGTAACAACTCTGTGGTTAAAATCCCGTTATTTGACAACAGCATAAGCATATGGTCCATCAGGATTGATACATTTTCACACAAGTTGTTCACGACTTTCGCGAACTAAGTGCGAAACATTGAATAAGACCATAGGCTGCGATAGGGAGAAGACGGACCCTCTTCAGGTGAAGGGGGTTTAGCTTATGGGTGCAGCTGGTGAAGATCCCTTCGCCAACCGTACAAAAATGAGAGGCGTTGGAGCACCAGGTTCGACAAAAGCATATATGGCGCGTAAGCAAATGCCCCGCAACGCAACACGTGATTCATGTCGTTTTGACCCGACTATAAATTCTTTGAAAGACTGTATTTGCTTTGCTAGGACGCTTTTTTCAAAATTAATATTAATTTTTAATTTGATTTACTTTAAATATACCCTTCAAATTAGTGGGAAGTGAATAACACACGATGAGTAGCCGAACAGGTTGAATACCCAGATCGTTTGGAAAAGATCGAAGTAGATGAAAGCCGAACTAAACACGGAAATCTAATGAACAGCGCTGGAACAGAAATTGGCATGCCGCGATAGGTCCAATTGTGCATTATGATTATTACTTGTTTTCAAATGCACCACTATTTTCTTTGTTTCGCTTAATTTGCATATTCAATTATTCCAATGGTGATTCGGTGCGCCCAGTCGTTTCCTCACCCAGGAGAAAATACGACAGGTCTCTTATTAGCCTACTACAGTCTTCGAAATCGTTTTTTACGATTAGGACATCGAACTCTACCTGAAAAATTGCAAGCAACAATAACTACTATCCGTTAAACACATCCTTGCGATGAAAAAAGATCATTCCCCAGCAGCGATAAATCCCAGAGGAGAACAAAACGAGTTGATTATTAATTTGTTAAGTAAGCACAGAAATGCTAGTCTAATACTACTCATCTGCAGCTCTTTCATTACTTTTGCAGAAACCCACCTCACAAAACTCCGAATCGTCCTAAACACTAGTTTAGGAGATTGTCGGATGCTCACCATTCAGCTCTTCTCAATGAAAATCGTTGTAGAAAAGAATAAGTATGTATGTCCAAAGACATCTTCAACATGGAAAATGCCAAAGCGTCATATAGTGTAAAAATGTGTACATAAATATGCTTCATTAATATGTATCACAGAAATCCAAACAATAACAGATCGACAATGAAAAACATGCCATGTTGGCGTCTTCAAGGAAGCTGGAACATCTAGGGACCAGTAGAATACAAAACCTGCTGTGAAATAAAAAAACAGCAGACGTTAAAACTTCTGCACCTACAACGGTTGTTCTGATCGAAGCAGGCAAATACATTTAAGAAATACCGAAAAAGTTCTGAAATCAATCAAAATATGATGAATCGCCCGATGAGCAGCATAATTCCGAAAATTCCCAAAGACACAGCCACTTTGAAGAAGGTAGACCTGAAATGTTCACTTACAGTTGAACGTCGCATAAATTTTTAATTTTACTACAGAGATAAAGAACCTCCTATTCAGCGCTTTTGCGTCTTCCCTGTACTTTTTGCTCAAACCGGATAAGTCGGAAGCCTTTGCCTCCAGAACTACAACATGGAGAAAATCGGACTGTTTCAATAAAATTATATAACAACAGTTCATGTAATTACTCATGAAATGATAACCACATTTTTTCCTTACTGTTGAGTGCTTCTCCTCTGTGAATGACATCTTCGATATTGCTGACCATGATACGAGCAACATCTTGTAATTCATTCGAAACAGCTGACATCGCATATCTGCTTCTATCCGCATATTTCTTCTTAGCTTGTTGGATGTATTGATCTACAAAAAGAAGAAAAGGAATTCATATTGCTAATAGTGTTTCGAATATATATATATATATATATATATATATATATACATATATATGTACTTACCAAATTCCAGAAAGTGGTAGGGACGCACGACTTGGTCAATCCTAGTAGCATTCTGGTTCAGAAATTCTTGTGCGACATCTTCAAGATAGGCAAAAGCGAGTTTTCGAGGGAATGAATGTTGACATAGACACAAGCAGCATATGGCGTCTTTGATAACGTAACTAAAAGCAATGACATTACATATTTATAGTGAAAAGATTTTGCGTAGTAAGCAAGATGGTTCAAAGTATTGCCAGTGGCAAGAAAAAAAAACTGTGAGTTTGTTGAATTTTCACATTGGACTGATTCTGCGAGAAGAAGACAGACAGACAAGATCAAAGGATATTCCATGTCGTAGAACAAGAAAGCATTCTTTTCGCAATTTTCAGAAATTTTCCACTCATCTTGAGCAAATACCACAGAAAAACTGAGTTGTCTGGATTCCTCACAACTTCAATCCTCGAGAAATGATGGATTCCCACTAAAGATGATGTAGCAAAACCCAATACTGTTAAAGATTCTGAGTGAGAACAGATAGGAATAAATCCTAACTTCATACTATTTTCACTTAGGGTGACCTACGAAGTAGCATTCGAAAAGTCCGAAACTCTGTTCAACAGATTAACCCATTACTAGCAGTACCATTATTTCCTGCTACATGCAGCCACCAAGCAAAGGTGTGTCATATTTTATAAAGAAGATGATGATGAGAAAAAAAAAAACTAATGCAAGGCCTAAGATGCCATAATTTCTAACCATTCACACAAACAATCAGCTACCATAGAATTCACGTTTTCCGTTCGTATATCCAATACCCGCCGATGAATTAAATATCTCATGCTTGAATACCTCAAGAAAAGAGATCCATAAATTACCAGTGACGTGCGCGGAGGTATGTGTAGCATTCTTAGGAAATGTTTCTAGCCTTGGTCAATGCCTCATTCTAGACGAGAAGAAGTACCAATTTGAATAAGAGCATGACGATAGATGACAGATAACAAGGCGAAATTTGTCGAGAGATGGTACAAATACAAATTTTTGAACATCACCATGCTCGGAATTTAGTCCTCAACTTCACAACAGACACGACAATTCGTGATCGGCACAACTCATGAATAATCTTCACCCAAAGACTCCGCACTGCAGCTAAGTTTCATCGACACAGAAAAAATTGGAAGGAACATTTAGTTCTCCCTGCATGCTTAGTGAACCACAAGGCAACTTTGAAACAACTCCTTTTGTAGCAAAGTGGTTTAAGCTGAATGGCGGAAAGAATACGATAGTGATGTCAGCCATTGCGCAGTACGGGCATGTGAAATAGTCTAAACTAATATCTTACGTTGTAGTCTAGCGTTGTTAACGCGGTAATCATTCATTGATTTGGCTGATAACCAATATGTATAGAACTTTCAGCGTTACTGAGACCATAACACCACAAACTGTGAATGGATGTACTTCATTACAAATTGTACGTTACTTAAAAATAACAGGGTACACATCTAATTCCATTGCACGATCTCACTTACTCTACTCTGAGACTTCATTAAATTAACGAAAGCAAAAGTCGAACTTTTTTAAAGCCGTCAAAATCAAAGGATCAAGAAAAAACGAAAAAAAAATCAATGCTTGCTCTCTCAATCCAACTCCTCCCCCGCGCATTGATTACCATCGATAATTTTCTCTAATTCTTAAAGAAATAGATACAAGTAATAAGTACAAGAAGTATGACGAGATGTGGCTATGTGAACTCTCAGAAGTGAAGTAATGTTATTTCGCTTTTTTTTTCTTCTTTTTTTTGTAACCAAAACATAGTCGAATGTGATTAGACTTTGATTGGTCGCAGACTCAAAAAAAAAACCCATTACTGGATTTTTCGTTCGTCTCCACTGTCATTAGGTTTTAGAAACGTCAAAAGAACCAAAAGAGGAATTTGACTTGCTCTTCGCTGAAAACGTTGGGAATTAGTTCTAATATAACCAACACTAACAAAATCTTATCGAAATAAGACAAATCAGATATCATAGGTATAAAAAGAAATAAACTATTCTGAAAAGCTGGAAAACTGGATTACTAGAAAAACGTACTGGAACATGTACGGTCCACTTTCGATTGACTGCATTTGTGGTGCATTGTGAAGTTTTTTGAAGAGCATTTTTGCTTGATTTGAATACTTCACGAGGTTTGTATCACCCTAAAGGGAAATAAGGACACAAATCATTATTTGAAACTGATTAGCGTCGCAAAATAAGCCGCATTCAATGGAACTTACATCACTGCCTTCAATTGAGGTAGCTAAAATTAGACCGTCTCGAACCCTTGCTATTAACGTGAGTTCCATGAACCGAGCCTGGAAAGGGTTAGTTCAATATAATATAATAAAATCAATGTCAATATAGTCCGTGTATGCTTGAAACTGTCAAAATAATTTGCCCACGGCACAAAAATGTAGTCAGGATCAATGTTGACCGTATCTACTGACGTAATACTTGATATGCAACGAATAAACTGGGCAATGCTGAAACACGTTGATTTCGTAGTGTTGGATTGCGTGGAGATTTGTGTAAAAGCGCGTAATGCAGACTCTTTGAATACATCGACGACGTGATTTTTCCCATCAATGGGACAGTATCTTCCTTTTTTCTCTGGGATTTTGTGGTATCTTCGATATGCTTCTTTTTTTCCTTGTTTTATTTGCCTTTGAAGGAAGGATGGCGAGACCATCCTGTTCACGGAAAAAAGAAATCTTGGAAGAATTGGTGATATCTCAGGTGCGGCGACCGTCACTGATGTGGATGGATATATGCCGTTCCTGGTGTATCTTTATATATCGTTCCTGTAAATGTAGTTGGGGAGGGGTTGGGGTAATAAGTAAAGTAAGTAAGTAAATAATTAAATCAATCGGGCCCTAAGGCCTAAGCATTAGTGTTAGAGAATCTATTGCATGTAAGCGAAAGTTACTAAGAGAAGAAATAAGTTAGAGAGTCGAAATATTAGGGCGCCGCTGATTGCTCCCCTCCCCCCTCTATCCCCAAGCTGTTTGAAAGTCCTGGGACCGGTGAAGGACAGAACTGCAGATATTCCATATTGTTGTAATCAGTCCTCTGATCTGTTTCTGAGTCTACTCCCTGAATGCTAACAGTAATGTCAAAACGACGTAATTAACGTACGCAATTGCGTACGCGGCTTCTCTTGAGGCGCTTGTGACGGCCACAACTCGGTTCCAACTGCTGCCTCCACCGTTTCGAGCGCGTACGCAAATGCATTGCAACTACACTCGTGATTCATGTCGTTTTGACCCGACTATCTGTTGTGATGAGGTGTTTGGGAGGGTACATTGTATAACTGTTTCACAGGCACTTAAAAAGACGAGAACTCCGAAGTGTTAGTTGAAGTAAGCTGCCTTTAAAAATTTTGGTTATATATTCCAATTAATTAAAATTAAAAATTAATTAAATTAAAGCAAAAAAAGTAATCGGCATGTCAGATTCGAGCAAATTCGAACTTTTGAACTCCGAACAGGTATATTCC
This sequence comes from Necator americanus, assembly GCF_031761385.1. Lineage (NCBI taxonomy): Eukaryota > Metazoa > Nematoda > Chromadorea > Rhabditida > Ancylostomatidae > Necator > Necator americanus. The sequence goes on along the minus strand of NC_087371.1, from coordinate 37,437,845 downwards.
AGGGAAATTATACCCTGAGCTATCTTCAGCAAAGCATCTGAAACAGTTCACATTTGTTCTAGTACTTGTCTATCTGCAAGCATTTCCAGTATCCTTCTATCAATCTTAATTTTCCACCAGAAATTGTAGGACTCCTTCCTAGCGTATCATTTGCGGCTTAGAAGGCGATAATAAGGATAGAAGTTACTTTATTTCCTTTGTCCACTTAATATTAGTTGGAATCCGAGAAAGTAGAAAAGATCTCTCCTTCCACTCCCGTGAATAGTCATGAGTTTTTCGTTTATCTCCACTTTTGATTTGTTTGTCGTTTTCTTTTCGCCCGCTCTGTTAGGCGACTTTAGCCTGTTTTCATTTTAGTATGGCTCCTGTATAAAGGAAAATGAACCAGTTAGATGATAAAAGTTGTAAGTAAGCAGTCTAAGTTAAAACTAAAAGAAAAACTAAGTTGAAACTGTAGTCGAAGAATGCGCGTACTGGAATCATTTTCTGTTATAGTCGGGTCAAAACGACGTGAAGCTCGGTACAGTTACGTAAGCGGCGCGGTGGACCGCAGCTGTTAAGATCGAAGTGGGACCATCGCGAAGTGTATCGATAAGTGGTCGTAGCGAGGGTCCCCTCTCGATCCTAACAGCACCACCTCGAGCGCGGTTTCTTGCGTAGCTGCACCGAGCTTCATATCGTTTCGACCCGACTATGTATGTTAAAGACCTTGTCGTTGAAATATTTCCTCTACTTTCTTTTAGGATATAATGAACTATGCAACCTATATGACAGCGACGAATCCCGGTACAATTGCCGGAATGGCAGGTCAGTTTTGTTTCGTATCAAAGGTATTTCGTGCTTGCTCACAAAATGTTTGATCCGGAATCACTAAAGGTTCTTCGCACACATAGCAGATGCATTTTCAGCAGTTGCTTCTACCGTACCAGGTCAGCCTTACGCGACAGCGCCGCCTCAGTTGATACCTACTGCAGCAGGTATCCAGACTATGTATAGCGAACAAAGGCCAACTTTCAGTGCTGATGGCAGCGGTATACCATACAGCTCCGTGATGAATGTGTATGTTTCTTTCTTTTGGAGCTTCCGACAAAACTGTTTGGATGCACTGTTAATTTGTAATCTCTTCTAGCTGTTCAGGCCTGGACCATCCGCGCTTAACCTAGACATCAGTTACGACACTAATTCGAAAGATCCCGTTTTAATCAAGTAAACGGAAATGTCGTTTCTGTTTAACTCTAGATTTCTCTAGATCTAGATGTATATTTAGGTCTCGTATCTTCATTGGACGTTTGGCAAACGCCCCGGTTACGCGCGATGACCTAATCACGTTATTCAAGCCGTTCGGTACAATTCTTGCTCTCAATCATTTCAAGGTTCTTTTATCTGGTGACATAGTAGCTTTTGTCGATTGTTCAATGAGTTCTGTCTTTTCAGCAAGGTTACGCATTTGTGCAGTTTTCTCAGCCTAGTGAGGCTGACGCTGCTGTAAGTGGACTTAACGGAAAGAAGTGGATGGGTGTTATAATTGGTGAGATAATCTTTCGTTAATATTCCTGATTGCACTGCGATCGCGCGTTCATCGTTTCGCATAGAATTTGCGCGATTGTTTTCACCGTTTTTTTTTTCGTTATTTACTTTGCTTATTGTTCATCTCTGCATTATTCATCATATTCGGTTACTTATTCAAATATTTTTGTCTCATGCTCATTTTGCGATTGTTTGGCTTCGCAACGGTACATCAGTAGCATTGAAGAACAATAAGCCGCGAAAAGACTCAAAATTGCGGGATAGTATGTAATTTGGAGAGAGCTTTTATTTCTACGACATTTGTGTCGTGTCGTCTATATTTTTTGGGATATGAACGATTTCCGTTTGTAGATAACAACGGATTTCTCTCGTCGTTAGGGGGTTAGGAAGAGTTATCATTCCCCATCTCTGGCTACGTGTATTTTTCTGAGGGTTTTTGTCAGTCAAAGTCGAATGGTTTTTCACGTCTTAAAGGCATCACCCCACGAATCTGAGGTCGTACGGATTTCAGGTGGAGTATTCTTATACGGGATCGTAGATAATGGAGAGCTGGGTGATTCCGTCCATTTCTTCCTAATTGCCGCAGTAAACGGCCCGGAAGATACGGCTTCGAGCGCTCTAGCGCGCTCCAATCGAACTCCTTGTAGAAAATGGTGCGCCGGAATGTTCGAAGCCGTATCTTCCGGGCCGTTTTCTACGACAATTAGGAAGAAATGAACAGAATCACTTTTTCCTCAATAACTTACGATCCCGTATACGATTACTCCACCGGAAATTCGTACCACTCCAGATTCGTGGTGATGCCTTTAAAGAGTTTCTTTCATTATTTAGTGCTTCATGCATTCGATGGGAGTGAGACGCAATGTGCACTGAATAGTAGTACTCACTTTACTCATCCTTCTGGTTTTTCATGGATAGTTTCCGTTGTGTCGTCTAGACTCATTACGTTCCCGTTAGAGGTGTGCATTGGTCCTATTTTGCCGATAATCTTATTCTTTTCACTCGTCTCTGATAGTTATTTGTGTAGTTTTGCGTGATTGGAATCACTTTAGAGTCATTAGTCATAGTTATATCGACGTTAGCATCGGTTACCGCCTTGTTTGCCGATGAAAGCGGGCCACCTTCGCAAAGAACATTGGCCAAGGCTATGCTTTCGACGGCGACTGTATGTAGCCTTTGAGACGAGCGCATACAAAATCGCCCACTGTAGCTCCTTCAGAACAAATGGGATTCATTAGCAGTTGTTTTTTTGTATCCCATCTGCTTTCTTAATTTTTTCCAAGACTTTCAATGCACAAACATGAAGTAGAAACTCAGATTCATCAAATAGTTACAGAAAACTAAATGACGTCGCGAGTTGAATACGCAAGTATAGCTAAACAGCTATTGCAATAAGAGCTTCTACAGTGAAAAAAGAACAATAGAAAAAAAGTGATATTTTCTAGAAGGGATGTTAATGAGTTATTCCCAGAGCATCCTGTCTGACGTTCCCAATCTTCGAATAAGCGGTGAAAAACACCCCACGAATCTGAGATGGTACGGATTTCAGGTGGAGTATTATTTCAGGTTTAATCCGTGTTTTGGCAAATCGTCGTAAGCACAAAACTTTTTTTGACCTAACTCACATGTTATATTATAGTAGTTAAACTAAATTTGTGCTTGTAGGAAGTTTTACCAAGTAAGTGATCCCTTTATTTTTGCCATCTGCACATGGGGCTAAAGTTAAAAGGCATCACCCCACGAATCTGAGATGGTACGGATTTCAGGTGGAGTATTCGTATACGGCATAGTAGATTTTGGAGAGGGGGTGAATTCGTCCATTTCTTCCTAATTGCCGTAAAAAACGGCCCGGAAGATGCGGCGTGTGCACAAGGCTGGCGCGCTCCAATCGAACTAGAAAGTAGCGCGCCGGAACGCTCGAAGCCGTATCCTCCGGGCCCTTTTTTTACGGCAATTAGGAAGAAATGGACGGAATCACCCTTCCTTCCATAATCTGCGATAATCTGTATACGTGTACGAATACTACACCTTAATTCCGTAACACCTCAGATTCGTGGGGTGATTCCTTTAAGAAGACGTGCTTGTGCGCAAACGCACCTCAGATTTCGTTTCAGTCGCCAAGATAAGGCACGACTCTTTGTCTGTGCATCTAACCTGCTTGTTTTGAGGGAAAGAAAAAGGAGATCATGTGTTTAAAAAATGGCCCTTATTAATTCAGGTATATCTTCAAAGAAAAATGTTCGTCTTGGTTTTCTGTAGCGCCGTAACGTCGCGCCTGTATCAGTGGTGAATAAGTTTGCGCAGACAGTGTGAATTTTCCTTCATTTTTGCCCTTGTTCTCTCTTTTTCTTTCCTCTCCTGAATTTCAATATGTCGTGTTTCTTTTTTCTCCGTGCTTTCTTTTAATACCGACTTCAAGTTTCGTCATTGACGTCAACACATTTCCATTCGTTCAACTTGTTGTTCTTAGATGTTCATCACGTGGATGGACCTACTCAAGGGAAGAAACGTACGGAGCAAGAGAGGTAAATATTGGTTTCAAAGCGACGATTTTTCCAGGAGTTTTGCTGTGATGCGACATTCCTCGATGTGTTTTTCGCTTTTTTTTTTTAACTTTTTGCAATTGCTTATTGCCTTGTTCACATGTCTCTCGTGTATTTATTGTGACAGTCTGAAATGCGAGGGATGTTGGGTTGAAATGAACTCCATTTGTGTCTCAATGAAGAAAAGTAAGTGAGGGATTGGAGGAATCCTCACCTTCTTCACTGCAGTCTTCTCTTTTTCTTCTCGTTATGGATCTCCAGTTACATCTCAGTTTACTTTCACAGAGTTCTCGAATGAAATTAGTGGTTACTTACTGATTACAAGCATTATGTTCATTTTGTCAACGCCTTCTTCGGAGATCATCTGAGCGTAGTCCTGAAGCATAGCCCGAGGCTACGAGAATGTAGCCTGAGGCTGTAAATACAAAGCGCGTCACGCTTCGCAAAAACATCCAGTGAAGCGGTTCTCGGGTACCGTCCAGGCTTGGGAGCCTCTTTTCCGTTCTCCTCAAATAACTTTGTTTTGCTACCTTCTGGAAATGATGGTGTGCATTACGTTTTCGGCGTTTTTTTTTAATCTTAGCGCCTGCTAATACATTTGCAATTGCGAAGAATTTTTTGATGTTGGCGTATTGATTTCTCTCAATTCTTTATATGTCATTTCGTTTTCTGAGCAGTCGCAAACGTGGTGCTGATGAGGTCGAAACGCAGGCATCTAAGCTTTTACGTGCAACGGAGATCGCTCCTCTTGAAGAGATAAAGCAGCAGAATCGCGCCAATAGAGCTGTGGCCCTTGGTGATTCAACGGTTAATGAGGATCTCTTCACAACAGGTTAGAGCTGATGTCTTTGCCATTCTAATTAATTCATGTTATGTTAATAATCTGCGTTTTAAACATAATTCCCATGTTAGAAATAGCGGACACATTAATTTGCGGATCGTGCCGTTATGTTACAGCTGATTTTGAAGCTTTTAAAAATCACCGAATTGTTGGATGCGACAAGAAGAAGGAAGAGGGTAATTCTTAGGATTTTCTTCAATCTCTCATAGTTGTCTTTCTTTGAAGAGCGTTTTTTTTTAAGGAGAACCGACATCTTTCAAATGTGCTTCCTGCGACAGTCGTTTCACGAGTGCGTGGGCGATACTTTGCCATTTAACAGAGTTCCATCGCATGATGCTTTATAAAGAAGAAGAGAAAGAACAATCGAAGGATCAGGAAAAAGCGAACAATGAAGTTGGCCATAACAATTTCGTGGTTCTACTTAGGCATTACAGTCTTGTTCTCTATACATAGTTTCTTTTTTAAAGCAATCTAAAAGGTTGGCTACGGAAGGCCAGCATTCCTTGTCTACTCGAGACTACTCACCGATGAAAACTTCGGATTCCGCAAACGCCGGGACCCCAAAACAAGCGTCGGGGACTCCATCTCAATCAACACACCAACAACAACAACAACAAATGCGACATCAACCTTCAGTGGTAGGTTGGTCTCCGCTAACGTTGATTTTCGTTTCATCGTTATCTTCTGTATATTTAGGATCCTCGAAGTGGTAATTCTGTTCCTTCTTCGAGCTTTGTATACCCACAGTTAGGTGCTTCTCAATCTGTTTACGCTCAGTACGCTTCTTCACAACCCGTTTATATGCCCACTCAAACAGCTCAGTTACAATCATTCCCAGCGTTAGGGAGACCTTTTGCAACCCATTCGGGACCTGAATCATTGCAGGACTCCATAATTACTGGATCTCCTGTGCACTACTCCAATGGAGCTTCCTCAAGTATGCGCTGAGTACTTTGAAGGCAGCATACCACGAATCTGAGGTGGTGCAGATTTCAGGTGGAGTATCTGTATTCAGGGTCGTAGATTATGGAGACAAGGTAGTTCCGCTCATCTCTCCCTGCATCACTGCAAACAGCCGCCTCCAGAATGCTGTTCTGTACGACGCCATCTTTTGCAACGGTCCACCCCTTGTGCTGACTCCGTCCTGGGATTCGTCGAAAATCAATTCGGACTGCCCCGATAGGCAGTAAAGGACGCTACGCGTGCAAGAGTGTCGTGCTGCCGTAGAGGGCATCGTACAAAACAGCATTAAGGGGCAGGCTGCTTGCAGTGGTGTAGTGAGAGATGAGCGGAACCACCACGATCTCCATAATCTACGACCCCGTATACGGATACTCCTGCTGAAATCCGTACCAACCCAGATTCGTGGTATGCTGCCTTTATCGTTGAGTTTAGGGCAACCGGAATTTCTTCGTTAATCCTCTTAACGGAGAGTTGGTGTTATCTCTTTCGGAAGCTGCTGAAATTTGTAGCCGTTTATTTTAGAGTGTTGTTTTCAGAGGAATGCTTAAATTACTTTCTACAGTAATCTCACTCTCGAGTCGACAAAGTTAGTGTTACATATTCGTTGTTTTCTTTGTTTTATTCGAAAAGATGGTAATTATTATGACACATGCAAATTAGCTTGCTTCTTTCCCAACAATTCTTTGATTACAACTTTTGTATTCTTTAACCATTTCTTTATTCGTTTCTATTCCTTTGGGTTTGTTGAGGTTCATGGTGATCAGTTTTTACACCGCTTCTTCTCTTTCGTACTATGATGTTAATTATTACGCTTGTGGTTGTGTTGTTCTGTCATACAAATGGTTGGTATAAAGTAATTTTATTTTCTTGTCAAATGAATAACAGCAAAAGCCAAATCAAAGACAGAACCCGATAGGAAGGGGATTTAACACGGAAGATTTTCTTATTACAGGCAAAATGTTTTCAAAATGCAACATTCACAAAAACAAGGTGTATGTTCATGAAAATAAAGTAGCACTCACGGTTTTGCTGTCAAAGATCTGTGTAGGATCTTGGGTAAGAAATAGGGGAAAATGTAGTTGGGAGGGGAGGGCACTTAGTGGCACCCATATTTCTCTACGCTTTAACTTACTTTTTTTCTCTCAGTAACTTAGCTTACATGCCATAGATCCTCTAAGGCTAATGCGTGGGCCTTAGAGCCCGATTAATTTAATTACCCACCTTGATCACCTTGACTCCCGTTGATCTTCGAACTGGTCGAGCGTACGCCAGTAATTCTTCCATTTGTCCCGATCGCGTGCCAGAGTAGCCCAGTGGTTCCTCCTTTCGCGTGGGACACGTAGAGTATCATATTTTTTTTCGAAGGACTTCGTGAAGAAATCTGACCATCGGTTCGGCGGTCGTCCTGTAGTGCGCTTAATATCGCGGGGATCCCAGTGTCGGCTCTGGTCCAAACGTTGTCGTTAAAGCGCATCACGTGTCCGGCCCACCTTATTTTACTTTCCTTGGCAAACGCGGCGGCGTCTCTAATCTTCGATCGTTGACGTAGGAGAGAACTTCGAATCCCGTCCCTCACTTGCGTGAAACGGGATACTCCTACCATCACTCTCTCAATTGCGCGTTCAATGACGCTCACCGCGTTTTCTTCCTGCTTGCGAAATGCCCAGGTTCCCGAAGCATAGGTCAAAACAGGAAGTAGGGTTGTGTTCGTCGATGATCTTATACGCTCCCCAAGCCGCTCGTCTCCTCCTGCCCAGCTCAGTTCGTTCATCATGTTCAATTCCCGACCCAGATAAACGTAGCTGGTGTGTTCGGATATGTTCGTTCCGTTGAGCGCGAATGGGGCATCTGAGACCCATCCGTTGCGCATGAACATGGTCTTTTGGAGATTCAGCTGAATACCGACGCATCCACATGTTTCGTCGAATTCGGTCAGCATTCGTTCCGCTTGGCTGATGCTAGGTGTATCAGTACGATGTCATCAGCAAAGCGCAAATGGTTAATGATTTAATTACTCACTTCGCGAAATAAGAGCGAGAAATGTAGTCAACTACATTTTACCTCAGAAGTAATGTCGCGTTTTTACATGTCCGTTTTTTTATCCGTGTGCAGCAAGTTTTCGCCAAGAATACTAAACAATCAATACGAACACATTTCCATCTAGCGAGCTTCGCACTGGTCGCCTGTTCAAAAATGTTTCATCAAAAGAAGATTATTTTTGGATTATCACGTAAGTCTTTGCGGGCTTCATTTTTTTAAACAAGAGATCATTGTTATTTTACTATGGTTAAAGGCGTCACCTCCTGAATTTGGGGTGGTACGGGTTTCAGGCGTGTAATGCCTATACGGGGTCATAGATTGTGGAGAAAAGGATGATTCCATTCACCTCTCCCTGTATCAGTGTAAACGGACGACCCCGGAACTGCTTCTTACGGCGGCATCTGTTGCAATGCCCAATAGTTGCGCCCCGCCCTTCCTGCGATTCGTGCGAATGGGTTTTGGACGAATAGCAGGAGGAGCGGGGCGCAACGGTTGCGCATTGCAAGAGAAGCCGTCGTGAGAAACCACGTTCCGTAGTCGTCCGTTTACACTGATACAGGGAGAGATGAATGGAACCATCCTCTTCCCCACAATCTATGACCTACAGGCATTATCCGCCTGAAACCCGTACCACCCCAGCTTCGTTGGGTGATGTCTTTTATTAAGTTATCATTGTTTATTGAAATAGATCACAGTTAGTTTTTGTTCCGACGCTCGACCACTCCTGTTGTCTTTTGAATAGAGTTTCTATCTAGACGAATGGCTAAGGAGAAGATGTTATTGGGAATTATTTTGTTTACATGCTTGATTTATACAATTCGTACAATTATTCAGCATTGCTTGCCACTACCGGTTCTCTTAATATTCAAAAACAGCATGCTAGTATATGCATTACCTCAGACCACTAGTATCAGTGCTCTAATTTGAGAATGAGATCAAGAAACTCGCTACCTAGTCTGATTCTGACAAAATTCCCGCGAGTGCTACTTATAAAATGATTGAGATCGAAGACATGAGATCTCTTATAGTTCTAGTCTTTACATTTATAAATATTTAGATAAAGGAGATTAGTGAAAATTAGAGTAAGTCGTTTGTAAATCACATCCTGCAGCCGGAAAAAAAAACATCAGATCGCTATCAGAACCGATTGAGGAGGCTTCGTGGCACAGCACTGAAAAGTTTGGCGTTGGAAATCAGTAGTGGGATGAAAGTTTAGGGATGGCACAATCACTTTGGCTACGAAAGTCTGCTGTAGAAAGTACTACTGTGACTCGGACATCGAAATTACCACATTTTGGGCGTGACGCAGATCACACTACCGTAGTTTGTGTGGGCTGCCATGTCCGACTGACGAATCGCGGTGCCCATTTGATGCCGGCGAGACCATTTAGGATGAGTTCACGAAATTCCGGATTCAAGAAAGCGTAGAGCAGTGGATTAGCGACGCAGGATAACATTGCCAAACTGGAATAGATAAAGTAATTTCTTATCGATCACAGCTTCAATCACATTTTCTGCATTATTTCCTATGTTTTATTATGTGTTTGTTATCGTGATAGTGTTATGGATTTTGAAATTTGTCCAGACACAGCTTTAGCAAATACTGTGTTCAGACTTCAGAAAAAAAAACCTAATTTTCTTTTGTGAACCTTTCACGTCAGAGTTACGAGTACGATTCAAGCAACAACTTACAAATGTGTGATAAGGTTCAGGAGGTATGTGTAATCGTTGCCGTTATAGGCGAGGAGATCTTGACTGTCGGTGAACTCCATTAGAGTACTGACGATGTTGTGGGGAAGTGATGTGATTCCGAAGATCACAACCATGGACACCAGGATTAGAGTTACTCGCCGTCGTTGTTGCATCACCCGTTTTTTCTGCTCGATCAGATGAGTAAGCTAGAATTCAGCGCCAGTATTCAGTACTAGTATTATTCAGTATTTATTATAGTGCTCTCGGTATGATAACATAACTGAAGAAATGCTCACCTGCTCTTTGTGTTGTTGCGTGTCTCCACCTGCCGTAGCAGCCACAACATATAAGAGATTCGCTTGTTGCGCTATGGAGGTCAGTCTAGACTTTGCTCGCCGTCGCAGAAATGAGAATACCTAAGTAACAGAGATAAAAGTACAGAATAGATGGCTTGTCGATTGTAATGTCGATATTGATTGCATTTCATGCTTTCCGAATGCTCTTTCCACAACATTCTTAAAGGACTCGACATCTACACAAACTAAGGTCCCAACACGGTCTCGAATAAAGCCTAAGGTCTACAAAAATGAAGGATGGGGATTTTTTAAAAAAGGGTTACCGACGTTGTACTAATGGGGATCGATCGATCCTTCAGAACATTTGACTCCATCCGCGTTGAAAGATGCCTCGTAGGGAGATTCGTGCAGGAAAGCCGTTTTTTTAGATAGTTGGGGAAAGTAGGTGTGATTGCACTCATACACGTTAGCTACGCCTTTAACCTTATCTTTTCTGTGGTCGCATACTTCGACCTCTTTCACTTGAAAACTTTGAAATAATTGATTTCGGACAGTTCACATGGCTAATGATCTCTCTGTAGCGCTTCACTAGAAAGCGGTGTTGACACAGGAATGTAAAAGGAGAAGTTACGATCTCTACGCGTAAGTCTATACCTGAATCCAACAGTACTGTCTTGTACAATCAATCAATGTCAATGTCTTGTACATTTTTTGTCCTCATGAAATCCTCAGCCTTCGAAAGAATGGAACAACTTTAAGACAAAACGTATCAATTTGCGGAGAACAATCGAAAAGAGCGAGTTTTCGTTTTCTGGAATAACTGTTGTTACTGCAGTTAACTTTCTCTGGCCCGGTTGCTGTTTCAAATACGGTTTTGAAGAAAACCGCTATAGCCTTGTTGAATCCAGCGTCATCTCTTCAAGAGCGGCTGTTGGTATCAGCGACGTTGTGGGGTCAAAACGACATGGATTTCGGTGCAGTTGCGTAAGCGGTTGCGCTCGAAGCGGCGCGGTGGAGGTAGTCGCTGCGATCGCGGTTGGATCATCGCGAACTGCAGCGATGAGTAGTACTAGCAAAGCTCTCCCGATCCGCTGCTCTTAACCGCACCGCTTCGGGCGAAGCACCTTACGGAACTGCATTGAGCTTCATGTCGTTTTGACCCGGCTAATACATAGCAATCGAGTTAGAACCATCGTTATCTTCAGTTCTACTAATTTCTGCAGCTCAAGTGATGGTCCCATCTCGATCGTAGATCGAAGCAGCGGTCTCAAGCTCCGTCAACCTCATGTGTCAATACTTCCATGTCGGAATGTAACGGAAAGCATACCGCTTGATAGCAGATGGTCATTATTGTGAATGGAATCACAAATTGGATAGCGAGCACAAATAATGTGTAGATCCGTTTTGAATGCACATTCGGCCATTTCTCTGTACAAAATTCCCCACATACGTCTGAAAAGCGATCGGTTACGCGAATAGCGGGTAAGATCCTTTGCAGAGGTGACCACAACTCACTAATTGCTGGGTACTTCTTCATTTTCATATGGTACACATATGGTAACGTGGCCAATATTGAAATGATCCAAAGAAGAATTGTAATCCGGATTGCGTTCACTTTTCGGAGTGGACTTCCTGGAAATAGTGATCCTATAAGTAAGCTGGGGAACGTTCCTAACGATCGATTCAATTGGAGGTGTATCATGGAACACTTTTTTGGTGCAAACTAAACACTCATTTTGGGAACTATGTTTTATCTAAGCAAGGACCTAAAGCTTGGGTGAAGTAGAGCATTTTCTCAGGAACTGCGTCTGCGCTCCACCGAGTGTACGATGGTTTAGTATAATGAGAAATAGAGACCAGACCATATAATATTACTACATATTTGATTTAAAAATCATGACATACAGGATTGTTTCAGAAGCGAAGGGTTACAAAAACGACGAATTTCAGGAAATTTTGAAGCACTAGAACAAAACTTCGTATGTTAAGACTAAGCTTAGCATAGGTTTCATTCTTTTTAATGGTACAAGATCATTTGTTTGTTATCGGAAAGGAGGATAAGACTACAATAGAAAAAAAAATTGAAACTATACAAGAAATTCTAGAGGATGAATTTCAAGAGGTGACATAGACAAATCTGTACTATTTCTAGCATAGTTGCTAATTTATGTAGGGCTTAACTGTTAAGAAATTGAGGAGATGTTCCACCCATAATCCGGGCGCAAGAACCAACAAGGTAGAAAAAGGTAAAAAGAAAAAGAAAGACTCGAAATATTCTACCTGGAGCAATTACTAGACGAAAATATCGATCTATAGCAATCGCACACAGTGAGAAGGTGCCGATAAAGAGACCGATCGCTTGGATTCCGCCCACAACACGACAAAGCATTGAGCCGAAATACCTAGAATATAGATCAGTAGCTGGAATCCTCAGAAATGTTCACCTCCTTCACCCTTACATATTGTCTAGTCAAGACGACATGAAGCTCGGTGCAGTTGCGTAATCGGCTGCGCTCGAAGCTGTGCGGTCGAGCTAGCGTTTAAGATCGTTGTGGGACCATCGCAGATCGCAACGATGAGTGGGGCAAGCAAGGATCCCACTTCGGTCTCCAGCGCACCGCTTCTAGCGCAGCCGCTTACGCAACTGGGGCGAGCTTCATGTCGTTTAGATCCGACACAGTGAGTATAAACCGTGTTGTAACGACACTACACGTAATCTATGAAGGCGTGCATAGAGCTACCTCTACAGTATGGGGGAAGCTCTCTGAATTCCTTCTCTGTTTTTTATACTTCTTCACCTCTGTTTTCGTAAAATGCCATAAATATGCCTATCGCCTTAAGAAAATCTTTTTCCTTAGTTGTATCTTTTGGTTCGCACCTAATACGTCTCTACGTGTAAAATTCACCTGCACCTTGATTGGATGATGCACCTTGGATTACAACTACGAAATATTAAAGTATTTTTCACTCCAGTATTTTTCTGTGTAAATGTACATGATTAGTGTTAGCTGTACTGTAATCGGAATCATAGTAACATCCCTAAATCAATTCTGGAAGTTCCACAACAAACTGGGGGAAAAATCAGTTTCCACACTGACGTCTTCGAAGAGATGCACCTTGGATTACAACTACGAAATATTAAAATGGTGCAAAATTACATAAGAACGGGACAGAAATGAAATCTGAGAAACTAAGATCTCAGAGGTGCCCGGTGGGCAAAAGAAGCAATGACATTAATAGAAAAGGACTTCATTAGGACCATATAATCCTATCAATGTATTATTACACAAAAAAACCAAAGAAGCACAAGAAAGCAAAAAAATAGAGGTTTGAGGAGTTTTCTCTGCCGGAAATTTCTAAGGTTGTTTATCCACCTTTGCAAATTAACTGTTTTCTGAGTTTGTTGTCGAAATTATTTTCACTGTTTTAGGTCGAAAGTTAAAACAAATAAAAAACCTATATCTTTTTTGTTTTCAAAAACGTGGAATATTCTGGAATTTCAGCCCTAAGTTTCGAAAGGTCTCGAGCTCGTTAGGCTAATGACGTTAATTTTCAGCTAACATAATGCTTGTTTCTGATAATGCATACCAGACAAATGGTATCAAAGGAAAAAAGGAATTCGTAGAAAAACAATAAAAATAGATGATTTGATGAAAACTGTATTCAGTAAATCAATAGATATGAAAATATGACCTCAGTTCCATACAGAATTAGTTTGACTCATGAGGATATCTGAGCACAGCCCAATGCTTGTAATGTTACACCTCAAAAATAGCGTATTCATAGAATATGTACTTGGGAAACGAAGATCTCTTAAAAGAGAAAAGCTAGAAAAAAAGCAAAAGATAATAGACAAAAGTGACACTGAATTCTTATACAACAAAGAAAAAAGAAATTTTTGACTATATTCCTCATTGTTGTAGCTGCAACGTAACGAATCTGCTAGGAATGTGAGCGTCGACTAATCGACTGTAGTATTTACAGCTGTGTAACTAATACGAAATTTATAACAACATCGTATAATTACTTTGGAAAAAATAGACTTCTTTGAAAAAAAATCTAACCATTGTTTGGCAATGTGCGTAACTGGAGTAAGTGGTATGGACAGCATACAGAGGATTACGTCGCTGACCGCTAAATTCACTATGAAGATATTTTGTACCGTTTGTAAACTTCTATGTCGTACTGTCGCATAGATGACACCTGAAACGAACCAAACAGAACTTGTCGGAAAGAATGCGTAGGCAGGAATTTTTTTAAAATTAATTAAGTAGCTAATTTTAAAAAAAGTTGAATAAATTAGTTTTTAAATTCAAATTACAATTTATTAAGTTTATATAATTTTCATATTTTCCTGATTTTTAAAAATTATTTTGATAGAATAATAACATAAGAAGAAGTCAGCAGGAGGTTCCGCTGTGCCTGCACAATCAAAAAATTATTTCCAATTAATCGATTTTATATTTTTTAATATAAAACTGAAAAAAGTTAAGTGAGATACTGGTACAAAAGAGAGAAGTTTATTTATTTTCTTAAAAGCTTCTTATTTTTCCGGAAAAAATCTTCGTTCCCTGATTTGAGAACTTCTTCTCTGATGGTTTCTTTTCAGATTTCTAAAGTTTTAAGGTACCAAAATTAATTTCCTACTTTAATATTCAAATAAACTCACCCAAATTCCCAGCCAAACTAATCACAAACACAAACGAGTAGAGAATAGCGAACAGGACTACCGTAACTGGATGATTGCTTGGATCGGGGAATTTCTCCGCGTACGACCGGCAAACGACCATGCCATCTGAAAAAAACGAGTGAACGTATGCTAATGTGGTCGCCGAGCACTGTGTTATGTTAAAACGCAGCTCTGTAGAGAATGTTTTTCTCGCCTCGCACAGAAAAAGTGCATCAATTTCCTGCAATACGCTTGATACGTCTTCAATTAGCTGTTATCCAAAATCAATTACTCCGCGATGAGTCTCGGTTCTCTTGATGGGTGAAGGTTTCAAAAAACACAGCACAGCAGACGTTCAAAAGGAGCGTCGGACTGAAATTCTTATCTATTTACCTAATCGGAGCAGTGAAAATCACAAAAAATTGTTCTCGCCAGCGCTAAGTAGAGCAAATGGAAAACTTTTGAACATATGTCAAAAAGTTTTTCGAAGAGTAAGGCAGTGTTGGTGGAACCATAGAATATTGTTGGTATATTTAATATTTATTTATTATTGCTACATTTATTTAGATCATTTAGAATATGCGGTCAGAAGTAACGCATAAGGGAGTGTCACTCTTGCTTGGGTAGAAATTTTCGATGATCACTACAGCAGATCTTTCACAGAAATAGCATTCGGGATGGTATAGTAGAACTTTAGAATTTTTCAAATGAAAAATTAAGTGAACTTACAATTTTCGAAATTTTCGAAAACAGTAGGCAACTTAGAAGTAGATTTTTCTGGAATATAAAAGTGGTTCCAATTCCCTGAACGGAGTATTAATAGTAACTGAATTAGTTGGATTAAAATTAACCAATTAGTAATTGGATGAATTATCAGATTATTGTTATTAATTGAAAGTAGATTAATATAAAATTAATTAATTAATTAGAAGTTCATAGCAGCTTCAAGTTAATAAAAGATTTGGAATATGTACAAAAAGGATTTGAAGACGTAAAGACGTGAGAGCACATGCCGTGACGGATTTTGAGAAACGCAAATATGGGTAGACGAGGTGAAATCAGTGAGCAAGGGGTGCCCGCTACAAATTAAGGTACTTTGTTGAAGGCGATCGTGTTCATCCTTCTCTCTGAACATCTCATCCATCTCTCAAGTAAACCAGAGATCACTTGTACGACCAAAAAATAAACAAACAAACTACTGATTCCACCCAGGACGATTGTGAAAGAAAGTTCCGTTGCTATATCCTGCTATATATATATATATATAAATATAAATATATATATATAATATATTCTCTGCAGAACGTTACTACATGGAATTCAGAGGGAAATTTTTGAAAAACATCCGCCTAGAAGAAAAAAATAGGAAAAAGATTCCAAAGAATTTGTTGAAAATTGAAAATTTAAAAATTAGCTAGAAAATGAGAAAATTATCGAAGATTTGGTGAACTCATATATTTGTATTCGTTGTATTTTTGTTGGTACGTGGACCTTTTATGAAAATCCGGCAGCCACATCTGTCCCGATCTTCACTGTTTAGCAGATCAGAGAGAGAATACGTGATGCATTAATGTGCTAGTTAATTTTTAGCCCAAATAAATTAAACAATAATACAAAATAAACAGACAAATAATGGTGGTAAAATAGTGTAATAATAGTAAGAATAGTAATAGTAATAATAGTAATAATAATAAATAATAGTAATAAATTTATCGAATCAGCTTCGGTTAAATTATTGAAAAGACAAACGATTGTTGCGAAAAATGTGATATGATAGTTTTAAATCATTTTATCTAAAATATTTTGCTTATTAACTTGCCCTTTTGATAAAGCGGAGAAACATAAAAAAAATTGCATTAGATGAGGAAAAGTTGAGAAACAGATCTCGAATAAATTTGAAGTGAAGGGAACGGCGAGTTTCTGTTAAAATTATTCATATTTACTTGGAGAAGAATGTCATCAAACTTTGATCTATTTCGCAAAATATGGAACTTCTTGCTTCTTCCTATGTAAATCGGACTGAAATTCTCTAACTGATCATCGTCAGTCCACATTTATTTATTTATTTATTTACGTATTCACATGCACCAAAGGTGGAACAGAAATAAAGGAAACAATATTGTCTTCGATATTTTATAGAAAAAAAATGGAGTTCTTATGTAAGTGGATTTAATCAGGTCCTTCTTTTACCGTACGCATTCTTACGAGAGCTGCTTATCAGATCTACAATAAAAAAAAAATATTCAAAATATATATAATTCAGTATATTATGTAATATAATTATAACAACAAAGGTATTAATATTAATAATTACGACACAATAATATGTGGAATAATATATACATATATGTAATATAAATAAACTAATAATATTCCTATTAAAAAAAAGAAATTTTGGAATCCCGAGGCAAATTTAAAGACGAATTTTATTCTTGAAATAAAGGAAAGGGTCATTGGCGGATATAAATATAATATAAGTGTAGGCCGGGGATGAAAAATCAAAAATAATAAACGCAACTATCGACATCGCTTCATCCTTGTTGATATTTTAGGACCCGTATTTATGTTCTCTTAGAAAATATATTAGCTCATAGTGCTAAGGGTCAAATTTCACTTGTTTTAAGAGCAGTAGAGGATAAACATAAAGAAATTGGCTTGTTTTACAACTTAACTCAGTGATGAGTTCGTAAATTTCACAACTCTGGCTGGGCCCAAAGCACCGTCCAAGGCCTGTACCCGATAAAATTCTTCCAGGCTGAATAAACGTGTTCTAACGTTAAAATGCGTGTGCTGGTTGGATAAAAAATTGAAAAATAGAATTAAAAAGATTAAAATTTTCCGTGGACAAAAGAAGCATGCGTCGGGAATATTGTACGTTTTCTTTCGTTTTACTGACACTGGCAATGTTTCCGCAACAGAAAAGGTAGGTCCCGCAGCGAAGCGCCATTTCAGCGAGTTTACGTCATCAGGCCAATTAAAGGCATCAACTCACGAATCTGGGGTGTTGCGGGTTTCAGGTGGGTCATACCTATACCGATAGCAGATTATGGGGAACAGGGCGATTCCGTCCATTTCTTCCTAATTGCCATAAAAAAGGCCCGGAAGATGCGGCGCGTGCACATGGCGCGCTTCGATAGAAGCCGTTGTAGAAGATAGCTCCCGGGATGCTCGAAGCCGCATCTTCCGGGCCGTGTTTTGCGGTAATTGGGAAGAAATGGACGGAGTCACCCTCCTCCCCATAATCTACGACCCCGTATATGCATTGCCCACCTGAAACCCGCACCACCCCAAATTCGTGGGGTGATGCCTTTAATATTGGATAGCAGGAATATTATCTTTTAAAGATGGAAATAAAAAAAGAAAAACACAACATATATTGGAAATACTGGAAAGGAAGTCGCCGGTGGTTTTGTTTCCTTCATCTTCGTCCCCTTAAGGGACAGATATATTGGCTACGGGGTCAGGTTTCCATAGGCGTAATTCACGATTGGGTCACGCAGTCCTCAGTAAGAACTGAGTGTGTGGGAACCGATCAACAGCGGGAAAAATGTTCGGAATCAACGAGTCAATCCCGAAGCGGTGCCGGAATCCATCCATACCATTTCGGAATGTTCTTAACTCGTAAAGGGCTTTGTTGATAGGCTATACCTTTTATTTTTTAGGGCCTCTTCTACTCCGGACTTTTTTTCAATTTAATCAGCTCACAGATAATCGCAAAATTAGTTCTTTTGTAAGAAGTTCGGGCTGTAAAGGAAAAAAAGAAAATTGATGCTTGAAATTCTTAGATTAAATTTGAGAGTATGCAATCTATTGATATCAATAATTGATCTATTAATAAAAGATGGTTTAAAATACGAAATAGGAATAGAATAAGAATAAAAGAAGATAGATAACAAAATAGGATAAATAGAAACTAAGAAAATAGGATAAAACCAGATAAAATACAAGCCAGAAAAATAAAATCACAATTTCACAAGACTGATATGGTGCTTTCCTACTTTTTTTATTGTGCTTATTTATTTTCGCAGTTCTTTTTTTTGTGTTTCTTATAAACAGGGGCGAGTGTAGCAAAGTCGGTAAGAGGTCCGCTGTGGTCCCACGGTCGATGGTTGGAAACCGTGCTGGTGCCAACCAAGCTTTTTATCCCTCCAACGTCGAGGAGGATGAAAACATTGACATGATCATCGACTTGCCTCCCGAAAGCCATTGTATAGGCCAACAAGCGTTCTAAAACCGTAACAATTACGAATTGCAGTAAAACGCGTTGGCGCATCTACGGAAAGAACGGTATGACGGTTCTCCAATAAACATCCAAAACTTGACGTCAGTAGAAGAAAGCAATTGGTAATGTGCCAAAAATAGAATGTAATTCATTTTGTGTTGAAGCACAGAACGAAGTCACGCCTAACAATTAGGAACTTCATTTGTCCTTACCATCTGAGACCCAGAAGAAAATTAATCGGGTGTTAAATTTTCGCTCGAGTGCTTTTCTGCATCGCAGCAATACTGAAGAGCTAAAGGCAATGTTTGGAGAAATTTTCGATGTTCGAAGTTCTCTACACACGGTCACAGATTTTAGGATGAACGTATTATCAGGAACGGCAGCAGCTGAAATCCATAACATCCGGTGCAGAATCGAAAAAAAGAGTTCCTTCAATACATCCAACGACACAATTCTTTACAGCCTGGAAACGATGGAATGAAAGTCACCATAATAGATCAGCGATTTGACCAGACGAAACAATTCTTTACACTTCTAGGGAAGCTAATCTACGATTAGAGATCAAAAGTTTTCCCATAAATTGGTGAAAAAATGAATAACAAACATTTAATAAATAAGGGCGAGGTACTGCTTGCATGTGACAATTATTTTTTTCTCTACATTTTCCCTTGGAAATGGAAGATGTAAGCTTAGAAGCAAAAGGATTAACAAGAATTCCACTGATTGAATGTGATAAACATCAGTGAGATTAAACTTAAGGGCATCACATCACGAATCTGGCGTTGTAAGGGTTTCAGGCGGGAAATGCCTATACGGGGTCGTAGATTGTGAGGAAGAGAGTGACTCCGTTCATCTCTCCCTGTATCAGTGTGAACAGACAACCTGAACGCTGTTTCTTACGATGGCCTCTGTTGGAATGCGCAACCTTTGCGCCCCGCCTCCTGCCTGCGATTCGTCCGAGGGGGTTTTCGACGAATCGCAGGAGGGGCGGGTGGGCGCTAACGTTGTGCATTGTAACAGAAGCCGTCGTAAGAAACAGTATTCCTGGATCGCCCGTTTC
The DNA here is from genome assembly GCF_031761385.1 of Necator americanus. Classification (NCBI taxonomy): domain Eukaryota; kingdom Metazoa; phylum Nematoda; class Chromadorea; order Rhabditida; family Ancylostomatidae; genus Necator; species Necator americanus. The sequence goes on along the minus strand of NC_087371.1, from coordinate 37,417,992 downwards.
CACTGATACATGGAGAAATGGACGGAATCACACGCTTCTCCACGATCTACGACCCCGTATAGGTATTACCCGCCTGAAACCAGTACCACCCTAGATTCGTGGGGTGATGCCTTTAAGTGAAGACAATTTTCGTCAGAACAACAAACGCTAACAGTATACACTCGGAATTGCTCAGAACCACCCGTAATTCTATCCTCTAAAACCATTTTTGGAATGAACGAACACCGATGTGTGCAAGTATTGCGTGGCTATAGTGCAATTTTTTCGATGGAGCATTGGAAAAGTATTTTTTTCGGCATAGACAGGAGATTTTGGAGAGAGCGACATTGTAACTCCACCAAAAGGGTGGAAAAGGATTGTAGAAAATAGGGTAGAATTATTATTATTGTGGGTTGGATGTAGCGCAGTCTGTTAAAAGTGCGCTGTAGCCAGGAGATTGATGATTCGAAACCATAGCGCCAACCAAGTCTTTCAACTTTTCGGGGTCGATAAATTTGTACACTCAATCAGGTCAATTACTAAGTTATGAATTATAGTTGTTATATTATTATAAGATTATTATACCAAATGAATCAAATTTAGTATGGCATAAATAGTATTCTGGAACCTAAACACTAGCAAAGAAGTGCTACAGTCTGCGAACAAAACTATATGAACTTTGAGTTAGCTCTGGCAGTAATTCGTTAATACGTACAAACTTTATGTTACATATTAGAGTCATATTTATTGCTGTGGGGCGGATGTAAATAGTACAGAGGTTAGAGGTTCCGCTTCGTGCAAGATCGATCGGAGGTTCGAGTCCGCCCTTGTGTTCACCAAGCCCTTCATCCCTCCGGGGTCGATAAATCGGTACCAGGCTTGTCTGGGAGGATAAAGACATTGACTTGACACATCGGCTAGCCACCGCAAGTCATTGTATAGGCCGGATACACGTTCGTAAACCTCAAACGATTCTGACTTGAAGTGAACGTGGGGGCGCATCCCAATCGGATTGATCAACGCCAGAAACTTTATCTTTTATCATTATGTATTACTGTAACAGGAATCGAAATTCCCATCCAGACACGATTAGAACGTTGGTCAACTAAAATCGGATGACACTCAACATGTGTGGGTGTAGGTGTCGCTTTTCTCGGTGTTTTTTCTTAAAGTGAGAGCCCTCGAGCCGATGACAGCACAAAACAAACTGACGTGAACTGAAAGCAATAAAGACTGAGCAGCAGTGCTAAACCTCGATGTTTTTCCCCCGCCATCCAATCGCTCTGGAGAGGCTCTTCGCTTTATGAAGCGGTGGCGCCCACACAGAGAGATGACGGTAGGTTCTAGCTTCTGCTCAAGCAAACAAAAATTATGTGGATGTGGCAGCGTACAGAGGTATACAAATGCTCTGAGTATTGATTTTTAAGAAAATATTTCTTATCTGGATTAATTGGTGCAAAGTTGTGGGTAGTTTTTTTTTTGCGTCACACTTTATGTGGACCAGCCTGAAGATCAAGAAGGCATGGACAGAGCTGTGTGTTTAAGAACGGCATGCTTCGGCGAAGATGCGGGCAACTGAAACGTGAAACGGCAACGGTTCTGAACAGATAATGCAAGCATGCCGATTGAGTCTGTCGAGATGAGTTGAAAAAATTGATGAAAATAAAAGTTGCACACGGAAATTTTTCAAAATTGTTGAATAACTTGAGATTTTCCATTATTTTCTATTGTGAAGCTACGACTTAGACGGAAATTACTTGCTTAACTTTGAGGTTGGATAAAAACAAAAGTAGGATCATGAGAACAAAACGCAGGACTGACAGAAGTTTTCGTTCATTTTGTGACGACTTTAACGTGTTCACAGAACAAGGGAAATTTCCATGAATGGTGCTTTCAGGGAAGGAGATAATAGTAGGCTAGCAAAATATTCTATTGATGTAGCATGCAATACGATAGATGTCGTCATTCTGTGAGGACATGCGACGTGTGAAGACGTCACATGGAACGCTAGCTCTAGAGTGTTCGTGATTTCTCAAATTGCCCGAATTTCTGGCGGAAGTTACGCGTTTTTACAACCGTGATGACATTAACACTTGAATAATAGTAAAATCGCTAATTTTTCAACGAAAAAGATTAAGAAGATTCTTTTTTCTCTCTCCGCTTCCTTTTTTTTAATAGCGATTTTAACTATGTACGTATTTATGGCGGAGGATTTTTACCCGAAAACTGCCTTCAAAACCGGATCCGTCGCTGCTTGAACGGGAGCTCTTCAGACACACCTTAGGTCTCTTTCAATGAATCCGTTCAAACGTATCTCAAGCAGTGCTTTTGCTTCTCTTCTACTAAACAACACTTCATCCTAAAACTTTATTCTTGAGAGGTTCAGAATACTTTTGTGAAAGCTGTGGTTCACTTGTATATAGTAATTATTTGAATTTTCAGGAAGAAAACCGCTAATTTTTTTACAGAAGAAGATTTTTTATTTTCTGCATTTTTATTTTGTCTTCTGTCGAAGAATTAGCGATATTCTGTAACTACGCTTTTATGCAATATTGCAGCAATAATAAATTAAACTATGGTACATTCCGGTGACAAAGCAACCTCTGTTACAATTGCATGAGCAGTTCTAGCACCCAAATTTGCGCTGTGGGACCTGTCTGTCGCCAGCAACGAAAAGTCCCAACGCGACACCAGCCGCTTACGCGACTGCACCGCAAGTCAGATAAGACATTTTGAAGCGACGTTATGATTATGACTTTCTTTTCCATCTTCCTCCCTTTATTTTGTCGCTGGATGTTACTATTATAGTATGTCGTTATATATTTATTACTATTGTGATATATTATTGTAATTGTTATGCTACTGTAATCTGGAAATCGAATTAAAATTAGCGTTATAAAATCTCAATAGACAAGAAGAAAAATAGAATAGAATAGAAGGAATGGAAATACATATGGAATGCACCTCAATAGAAGAAAAGAGTGGAAGGAGAATGAATGGAATGAATGAAAGTAAAGAAAAAAGAAAGAAAGAGTGCTTGGAAATGTTTCCAAGGCAATTTTATGCGGCTATGGGAGCCCTGTCGCCATTAAAAGCGTAGCCTAAACAGAAAAACGTGTAAATGGACATGTGATAGCTTCAAGGACATTCTTTTTTCCGGAGTCTCATTAAAAGCGGAATGCCTTGAGAAGTGAAAACGCCTAACTTGGAATTCTCCCTATACTACTATAGATGTAATTAATGTAATGTGGTTTTTCTATATATTTTTTGCTTTTGTTCTTTTTGTAGCTTTCTTAGTTCTAAAGATAGAAAGATAGTAATGTTTTCTTCCTGGAAGTTATTCCGGGAAGTCCTAAGAGGCTATATGTTTCTCTTCGACTAAATGTCGAAACACAATATTTTATAGAAAATAGAAAACGTGGGGGTTTTGTCCTTCTTCGATAATGTAGAAAAAAGGGTTTACCAGAAAAGTACTGAAAATATAACGTTGATGGCAATATAGGAAATTTTACGATATGACACTATATTACTATACGATGTGCGTAGTAAAATGAAGAATAAAAGAAATATGAGGAGTAAAATTAAAGTAAATACAAAAAACAGATTAAATAAATTAACTAAATAAAAAATTGACAGGGGTAGCGCAAATGGTAACCGATTTGGTTGCAACTACACGGTCGAAGGTTCGAAACTGCGGTGGGGGAACTAAGCATTTTGACCCTACAAAGTCCACGACTTCCAGATTTTTCTAGGAGGATAAGAACATTGACTTGACTCATCGGCTAGCCCCCGCAAGTCATTGAACGGATTAGATAAACGTTCGTGAATCTCAAACGATTCTGAATTGAAGTCGCTAAGTGTAGGCGAATCCCAAGCGGTTGACTGTTGAAATGTTTGATTGAAATCATGTTTCCATGGAAAAAAAATCGTATAATTTTTATCTCATGTATGGATGTTAGACAAGGAACTACTATTGATGTTAATTTACTTAGTATTAAGCATTCAATACTATGGTACAAGACTCTAATTAATTAGGTCAACTGTTAAAGATTAAGTTAATTAATGACCTATGCGTTGAGATCTAAATAATAACCCAATAATTTCAATTACACTTTAAATGATACTAATTTGAAACCTCGTGTACTTTAGTGGAAATTAATACAATATAAATTTAACTATTCGAGTAACAATTTTGTAATAATATCATGATTTAATAATAAGTGATATAAAATGGACTTTTATGATGTATTTCGTGTTATTAAGCGTGTATGCGCTAAGCCAAATAAGAACCAGAGTAGTTTGGAGTGAATGATAAGTGAGTGCGAAAAAAAGATGCGTACAGAAGGATAAAGGATAAAAAATGATGCATTTGACGTTGATCAGTTTCGCGCCAGCCCATTCAACATCCGATTTCAGAATCTCGTGCTGCTTGTGAACGCTTCTACAGTAATCTGCGAGACGCAGATCTCGATTTTCTATTTATTATTGAATTTATTTATTTAAGATGCAAAGAAACAGAGATATTTCTCAAAAAATGATAAATATGAGTTTTTTGAGACGATGGTCCGTCAGGCTTTCTTAGCTAAACCTCTCGTACTAAACCAGGATTGAACAACACATCATTGGAAAGTGAGAGCCCTCCTCTAGAAGAGCATCTGAGACGAATTAATTGATCTAATTACTCATGCGGAATGCAGAATTGAGGAAATAAACAATAATAACGTCCTATATGAATTGATTTGTGGAGGGTGATTTCGGAGTGGTGAAGTGGTGCCTGTCCATGTGGAAGCACCACTGTGATGGCTGGGAGGAGCAAAGGATTCGAAATTTGTGGAAGCACCACTGTGATGGCTGGGAGGAGCAAAGGATTCGAAACTTTGAAATTTCGAAACTTTTTATTTGACGGGGACGAAAACACTCGCAAATTCTACGTATTCGATCGCTCAAGGAAGACGAGAAAATTAATACTTCAAGGCGGAAATTCCTGAAGAAGTCCCAATATGGGGCCTTGTTTAATTGAAAACGTATTACTAAAGACTTTGCTTAGCTCGTAACAGAACGAAAAAGATGCTTATCGGTGAATTTCTCTACTTTTCTTCCTTCCCAGAAAAACATTTCGAGATTTCGTGACCTCCTTGTGAGCCAAGGAAACATGAATGTAAGAGTCGAATTTCCAGGAAAAAAGGGATCCTGCACTTTTCCTCTACTACTCAGAAATTCGGAGTAGTGAAGATAGCAATATACGTTAGTGATCACGTCTCTTTCATAGATGAACCGGAAACTCCGGCTTTTTATTGTTTTGAAATCGTGCGATTGTACTATGATTATTTGTGTTTACATATATTATTATATTTATTCATATTTTATCTACATTTATTTGTATTGTTGCAAATAATAACTAGGTTAATATATCATTTATATTATTATATTTATTTATATCTTTGACTTGACTCAAACATTCATATTTTATTTATAACTATATACGTATATTGTTGCATATTATAATTACACCAATATATTATTTATGTTATTATATTTACTTATATTTTATTTACAATTATATGTTGCTGTGTATTATAACTAGATTAGATGATTGCCATTAGATTACTGATTCATTGAGAAATGGAGGAGACTGAACTCAGAGAGCAAACCGACCCAATTAAAGATTGATTCATGAATCCAGTAATCACTAACGTATTTTGTTAGAATCACTACTACGAATTTCTGAGCACAAAAGCAAAAGTGCAGGATTTTTTTTTCCTGGAAACTCTTCGACTCTTACATTCATGTTTCCTCGGCTCACAAGGAGGTCACGAAGTCCCGAAAAGTTTTTCTAGGATTTAGGGAGAGCAGAAGCAGAGCAATTCACCGATAAGGATCTCTTTCGCTCTAACTCAACTAGAGCACTGTTTTGGAAGTTTGGAAGTCAAATTTGCAAGAAAAAAAATAGAATTTAACATCTTCATCTATGTCCATTTCCGAGTAACCTTGAATTTGTACCTTAAATTTTTTCCCACGTTTTCGAGGCATTTTTCTCTTGATGAGAATCGGCGATAAACGGAGTAAAAGTACGCTTTGGTGGAGGCGATAAACGCGCTCGAGGAAGATTCCGCCAACGGCGAAATGGGCTGATCCGTTTCGGCTCAAGGACTTCGTCACCGTCTCGTCACTCACGAAACTTGAGGACTTTTTTTGATGACGATAGCGAGGGTCCGGACCGACCGGAAGAGATTCTGGGGTCCGCACGACGTTTAGAGGTAACAGTTAATCTAAGTACTTAGGTGAATAACGACTTATTCAAGAAGACTTATGAAAATTCTGTTCCTTACTTGGCAACAAAAAAAGGATGAGATTCTAAAACTTTATCAAATTGGATGTATGATGGTGTTACCATTTTACCATTTTTTTCGTTTCCATCTTTTTCACTCGTTTCTTCATGAAATCGGCTACAAACGAAGTGTAAACGTTAAGGCTATGGAAAAATTGGCTCATCTCTGTCAAAGCACGCTTCAAGAGCTATTTCTTGCTCTACTGACGTACTCGTCCCAACGATTTCTTCGTCTTGCACTTTGAGCCATTTTTTAAAAGAGAAATTTCGGCAGCAGTTGCTTCAGTGTATGCAAAGAGAATTTTTATTTTCGTAAGCATTTAAAATTATTTTCCTTCTCCTCTCCTTTCATATAATCATCAGAACAGAAACTGAAACCTTGTACTGATTACACGTATGTATTTTTTCCTTACACAGATATCATTCTGCTACTGGATGACATTAGTCGGGAATGATTCTGATTGTGTGTTTGGCGGTGCAACGTTGAAAGAGAAAGTGGTTTTGAAGATGAAAGCGGCAGCCCTTTTTCAGAATTCGCATGTGATGGAATGTGAGATCCGTAAGAGTTCGGAGGAAAATGTGAATGTTTGCGGAGGAAATACGTACAGTTTACCGTCGATGATGTTCAAATGGAGAAATGCGACATGTCTACCACATTGCACACTCTTTCCATTCATAAGACATGCTCCTTCCTTCCTCTCCATCGTTTCAATCGACCTCACAACGCGTTCATCCAGTTCAACAATTTTGATAAGCGACTATATGTGAAGCGCTCTGTTTTTTTTACTTCTTTGTGTGAACGCATAATTTTTTCTAGCAAGTTTTAAGAAGTCAGAAAAAGACAGGTTCAACGGTTTTCTGGCTCTTTTTTGCTGATAAATATAATAAAACTAATGAGAGAAAGAGTAAGCTATAGGACGGGTTTGGCACAGTCGAGAGGAGAGAGGTCAGCCGTTCGAAGCGGCTCTAGTGCCAAACAAACCCTTCATCCCTCCGAGATCGTTAAATTTATACCAGACTTGTCTGGATATACAAAAACACTGCTTGATTCATCGGGTAGCCCCCACAACTCACTGTATAGGTTAAACATTCGTTCGTAAGCAAACTATTTTTAAATGGAGTAAAAGTGATAGCGCATCCTAAGACTGTTGTGCGAGTGAGTTTACCCTTTTTTTTAATCCTTTCATGGAACATTTGTTGGAAGCAGATGGGAGCCGGAAGTGAAGAATAATTATGACTAAGTGGCAAGGCGTTTACCTATGTATGCTATGCCTTCTAAAATATAAATGAATATAAATAATAATATAATGTACAATATATAATGCATAACATGATAACATAAGGAAAAAATAAATCCTTCTTTTATCAGAATCCAGTCCTTTTTTCTGGGGATTTTAAATCTGCTCGTTACAGTTGAGCTAAATTTTTTCTCAGTGAAAGTGGAAAGCTTAAAATAATTGCACTAATGCACCCGAAAACGAGGGATAACTCTAAGCAAAACGTTTTAATGAGTGCTGGGCAGTGAGAATGTAGTTGACAGACGTCGTTGTCGTCGTCGCTGCCATCGTCGTTCCTTCAGTTCCATTCGGCAGGACACAGCCGTCACCGAGTGAGCACACATTTAATTGAATAGACGTAAATAAGCGAGCAAGCGCGATGACTACGACGACGACAGACGACCGAAAATAAATACAGATGCCGAACTCGCCAAAATAATGGATGGATATCGAGACAAAAATCGTCGAAGAAGCGAGAAGTGTTCAATTGTTGTCTTTTCGGAATCCTTACCACACACGTAGAGGATTAAGAGGTTAGAGGGTTTCTGAAACTAAGACTTCCGGTTGGATGAACGGTGTAATCTTTGAACGGCGCCAAGGAAACGTTCCTCCACACTTACGGTTACATGCTCATTGACAGTACCAGAAATTTCTGCATTCAAGGGTACAGAAGCAGTGCTGTTAAAAAATCTTTTTTGAAAACGAAAATTGTGGGAGTCCAAGAAGCAACGAGTTTTAAATTGTTGTTTGAGTTTTAAAGTGAGTTTTAAATAGAATTTAAATTTAAATCGTTTAAATTGGGAAGTCTTCTTAAAATTGTTCTTCGCCTCAATTGAAAGTGCACTGCCGCGTTCATCCATTTGAACACATTCGACATCGACTACAGAAGTTTGAGCAGAAATTATAATTAAAAATAAAAACGCTTTTTGTGGACATATCTATATTTACTACTATCAAGTAATTCCCGATAAATGCATTTTTGTACGATGAAAGCATAGCATGCATTTTTTTCATTGTTGAACTTTAAGAACTGCTTAAAAGAAGATGTTGGATGAGTCATTAGGTAAGGTATTTCTCTATTAAAATGATTATTTCACAAGTCAGAGCTTTTTTAATCTACCGACCAGAAAGTCTAACTCTTTTTCTGGATTATCACTAATCCAGTTCTATCTCTCTCAAAGCGCAAAAGTACAAAGAGCAGCTTAGGCGGTTTATTTTTGTTTTCAAAAAATCTCTGAACAATAATAGAATACATACTCCCTCGCTCCAGAACTGGAGTCCACGCTGCTTCTGCCATGCTTACGGCGACGTCTTCCAAAACATTTTTCACACTTTGTTTTTTGTTAGAAACAAAACTTTTTGCAAAAAAGCAGACATTTTGTCAAGAAAACAAAAATATATTTTGTTTTAAAAAATTTATAATTCTACTATGTACTGGTTCCTTTTTAATTTCAACTATTAAAATAATTAAAACTAGAAAGGAATAAGTATATAGTAAAATATAAAAAACACATAAAGAACAGAAAACATAAAACATAAACATAAACAACGTAAAAAAATTCTTTCAATTTGCGTTTTTAAATAAGTTCTTCAGCAAAAACCCTTCTAAGAATTAATCCCAGTATATAAATTATAAATATTGTATTATTGTAAATTTATAATTCTTATTAAACTGCATTAATATAAATCCAGAGACAGAGCAGAAGATTTAGTTTGGTGTGACTAAGACTAGAGAGTAAGGAAGGACAAATGGAGAGGCGGATATAGCGGTATGGTAGAAAAATCTAAAAAAATCTAAAATAACTAGGAATAGTGGTCTAGCATTATAATTTTACTGACATATTAACCAACTAATAATAATAATAATAATAATAAATTACTAATATCAATATTTAATATTACTAATTAATATTTGGACTAACTAGAAAATCGAATCGAAGAAATCCTGAAAAGATAAAAGAACGTAAAAGTACTAATAAATTATTAATGATAGTATATCAAAGAAAAAAGAATAAATTATATACTTCTGAAAAAAATTGAACTGTTCATGAAGTAGTTGTTTCAAACACTTTTATTTATTGGATGTTTGAGAAGGGGATCTATGCATGAAAACTAAAGTGATGAATAAGAGAAAAAGAAAAAAACTGGAGTGGTATAAGAAATAATAGACGTTTATAGTCTTTTCTAAAGCATTACCGGGAAGCATTTTCTTCTAAGACGATAAAGGAGCGACTAAGAAGAACACACATAAGCTCTTCTCTAAATCCTAGCTATTCATCTTTTACTTAATCTATTCTCGGGGAAAAAAACAGGCCAAAACCTCGAAACGATGGAGAGAATGTCCTCAGCCGCAAATTACAATGGAATCTAAGAGAAAATGTGGACATAGAGTAAGGGAAACGGAAGTAGTTACTACGAATCCACAATAAGAGCTCAGCTTACTTCAAAATACTTCATATATGACGAGAGAGACAAGGGTGGTCGGTTGAAAAACAATGTGTAAAATTATTTTTCTCCGGATACCAGTCAGCGTATTGACAACGGCATCAATCAAAGCTAAGATCCGGAACGAGCTAAAGCTGCTCGACGGAATTCCGTAAACGAGAGGGAGAGAATACACTTGTTTATCTTCGGCAAAACAAAGGCTTTTTGTCTTTTCAACCAAATCCCCAGTTGTTGTGAATCGCAGCGTGCGGGCGACGATGGTAAAATGGAGAATGTAGCGAATGAATTGGTGGTCGCCATCCAGGCGGGACCACATTCGTTTAGCGGCAATAAATGATGCACATATGGAAATAAATTCGCACTTTTCTTCAGAAAGTAATTAGAAGGTCGAGATAACCGAATGTCCGCTTGGCTTAGGATCGAAAATCCGAATCTACTCGCTAAATACAGTAGATATTAGGTGATTATTTACTCACTCTTTCATTTATTTATTCCTTTTATTTGCTTATTTATGTGAAAACACCCGTAGGTGTCCTATGAGACAGAAAACAGAAGCATGAAAGAATAGAGCTCGCTAGAATTTTGGCAAAGTTTCAAAGCAAAGTTTATTTTTCTAAGTTCAAAAAAAAAACACTCAATGCATACAGAAGAGATAAAAGAATCGATAGATATTTTTTTCTTGCTAATCCCTAGAGCAACTTCTTTTCACACATTCTTGATGTGGATTGTAAGGTCACTTTCCTGAAGAAGGAGCGATTCCTACAGAAATGTTTTTTTCTCGAGTCCACAAAATTAGAAGAAGACGAGTTTCATGGTCATTTAACTCTTTTGCTTATCAAGTTAATAAAAAAAAACAATAAACAGTGAAATTTTATCGACATGAGGATAAAAAAACCCGATAAACTCATCAACCCGCAATAATTATGCTACATGGGCTCTAGCACAACAACATCATTCAGCTATAAACGTTGTGTGACTTTTACCATTAATTTTACTACATAGTAATTTGTAAGACTATGATAATATGTAAAATATAATACCATAATAGCAACCATAATAACATATAAAATATAAGGATTAATGGATATGCAGGCTGCAGACAGCTATTATGGATGTCAACTAGAAAAATATCCTGTTAATTGCTGAATTGGTCCACACTTATTCGATGTACTCGATCTACGTTCATTTTATGTACAAGGCATAGCTCGGTGAATTGCATAATTATCTAAGTATTAGTTTTTCTTGTTCTTTTTTCTTCTTTTTTCTGTTTTGTTTCTAGCACTCTTTGCTTGTGGAAAGTTTTTTTTTCGAAACTTTTCTATCAGAATCTATTCGTACTTAAAAAGTCAATGCCATAAATTAATATCTAAGAGAAATGCAAATTCTGAACCCATTAACTTTTTTTTTGCGCATCTGGCGAATGGGATAAGCCAATCGTTTTTCACGATCTTAATGTGGTTATTATGTGCGGACATAATAACCACATTAAGAACAAAAAACTTTTTTTTATAAATTAGAAAATCATTTTTTAAAAAACCATTGAAAAATTTGCGGCTCACCGTTGTGGTCAAAGAGTTAAACGTTACCGAAATTTTCACACTATATTCTGCAACTACCAAAAAAAAAGTGGTCCGAAACACAAAAATCTTCCATTCTTAATTTTTTTCTACCAAGTTAAAGGCATCACCCCACGAATCTAAGATGGTACGGATTTCAGGTGGAGTATTCTCTTCCTAATTGCCGTAAAAAGCGGTCCGTAAGGTGTGGCGCGTGCACAAAGCTGGCGCGCTCCAATCGAACTCGTAGAAAATAGCGCACCGGAGCGCTCGAAGCTGTATCTTCCGGACCGTTTTTTACGGCAATTAGGAAGAAGTGGACGGAATCACCCTTCTCTCCATAATCTACTATCTCGTATAAGAATACTCCACCTGAAATCCGTACCACCTCAGATTCGTGGAGTGATGCCTTTAAGCAACTAGCAAACATTTGAACCGAAGACAACTCCATTTCGAAGGAGGAAATGAAACGGGAAGAAATTACTCAACTAGATAAATACTACGTTCAAGGACAATACGTCAAACATATTTTGAATGTTTATTTACTGAATTGTTTTCCATATTGAATGCGTTCTTTTTCTTTTCTGGCGATAGATTGGAGCATAAATTACAAAAACGTTGGTTGCATAATTATGCACACACAAACGCAATCTAATTCTTCCAAGATGCGTTAGCTAAGGGCGATATTTGCTCCTATCATCCAGCTTACAATGACCTAAGCGGTAAATAATCTATTTTTACTTTAAAAAAAAATTCTGATAGTAAAGTCGAACGACGAACCAGCAAACAGCAGGAAACAAAGAAAAAGAAAATAGAAAGAAAAAAAGGAAAAAGGAACTTTGAAAATTAGATCTCTATTATTTTGGCACAAAGTGCTTAATAATCTACGATAATAATCCGAATCAAAGATAACTAAATTTTCAAGCTAAGACTTCAATTGATCTGAAGTGAAAAAATATGCACAAATTTAAAATTTTTCAATATTTTACAGCACTCAAAAGCTGAAAACTACACTGAAAAACATAGGTGCAGGAAAACTAGGAGTAAAATTAGAGATCTAGACCTATAATTTTGAATTTTACAGTCATTTTTCATACTATATAATATAGTTGTTTGAATTCAACTTTTTCGTAGCAGTCCAAGGTTTGAAGGAACTGCCCAAAATACGTGATGTATGTACATGTATGTACGTATATGTATATGTATGTACGTGTATGTATGTATACATGCGCGCACGTCCGTGTATGTGCGTGTGCATATGTGGTGTGCGTACGTGTATCCTCGTGTATGTACGTGTACGTGGGTCCATGTCCGTGCATCAACGTGTGTGTGTGTGTGTGTGTGTGTGTGTGTGTGTGTGTGTGTGTGTGTGTGTGTGTGTGTGTGTGTGTGTGTGTGTGTGTGTGTGTGTGTGTGTGTGTGTGTGTGTGTGTGTGTGTGTGTGTGAAAATTAGATGCCTAGGGTGTGAAATGGTGTGGGAATGATTAGGCGAAAGTGAACGAAAAATAATTGGTTTCAGGGATTTCGGAGTTGCAAATAGGCGACGAGATTATCGTAGAGCAGAGTTTATGGGGCGCAAACTCACACAGACTCAATATCCGTAAAATTCGAAAATTTGTAATTCTCTGCAATTCTCCGCCTCTTTGAAGAAGAAGAAGTTATTGATAAAAAATAATCCAGCATGCATACATCACTACATCAAATAGTGCAGAAAATCTCAAAGAAGGAATTGACTAAGTCTTTCACAAAGAAGTAAAAAACACAGTAGCTTCCGAAAACTAAAAATTGTACGCAACAAAAATTTTTCTCTCGAACTTTTCTTCTTGAAAAGATAATCCTTCATGCAGACATTGAGGAAATGGAAAAGCATTGAGGAAATGGAAATTTTTACATTTAAGCAATGCGACAGTTAATATTCACTACGGAATTACTCCATTTGCTCCCAGGTAGTGTCGATTAACGCTTGCAAGGAAGCAGATATGAATACTGTAGAAGTTTCCAATTTTACTTCCAATTCAGAAGCGAGCGAGACGTGAAATATGATAGAAAAAAATGTAAGAGAAATTAGTTCATGTGAGTGGGAACAAGGTTTTCTTAAAAACCAAGAAAAAGATCGTATAAGTAGGTGAGAATGAGATTTGTGGACTACACTTAGTTACGCTTTTCTCGATCGCTCATGTGAAACCTGTAGTTTATGACGATATAACAACGTTCAAAATTTAAAAAAATAACACAAAAAAAGCATCAACAAATAGGTTTCCTATAACAAATTGTCAAGTCCAGTGAGGTAAAAAGTAGTGGGAATAAAAATAAGAATTTCGTTCAACTTACACAAAAAAAGCATCTTCCTAATGTCGCCTGCTCGGTGCTGATGATGACGAAAATCGACGGCGAACGCGTCGTTGTTAGGGATGCGAATGCTTGAAAGTTGATTAAAAAAGAAGTTAGCACGACGACGGGTCGATCACGATTTATAACGATGCGTAGAAGTTCTATGAGTAGGCGAGGTTGCGCACTCAAATTCTTTCAAGACATGGGACGAGGTTCCTTCTACATTGATTCTCGCAACACTTTCTCAGCTTTATTCTGTTAATTTTAGCTCTTAACATTGCACTTTCTCGGATGTTGTTTAGACATTTCCGTTCGGCTTTAGGATTCGCGGTGCAGTACTATTTCCGCATAGATGAGGCGATTCTTCTTCCTCAACGATGCAACTCGCGTTTCTTACATACGTCGTGTCGAAATTCTTCAAAGCTATTCTTAACTTCCAAAAACTTTGTAAAAAAGAAACCTTTGGAGAATAAAAAGCCTCTCTGGCTTTGTAAATGATAATGACCTGGTGATAGTTACTCTCTTTCTCGTTTAAGACAACAAAAGCTATTTTTAGTGGATTGCCTTCGTTTTATTTTTTTTACTAATCTCAGAAACTCAATTTTTCACTACTTCTAGTTTTCAGTATTTTCAAACCAGTTTTTTCTAAACAAAAGCAACTTTGACATTATTGCTACTAATTTTATGGATTGACGTTAAAATATTTTTTAAATTCACTTTTGCACTTTCTGATGTAAAAGCTTGCGATTAATGCTGCTCGAAGAATACCTAAAAAAAGCTCAAAAACGTCCTCTTCACTCATTTTTTTTTCAAAATCTTGAACTACGCGCGAGAATCATATGTTCATAAGCAATTACATCCAGGTTATGGCGGTGTACCTAAGACATTGCCACGAAAAAGAAAAAACTCCAGATAATTCCAAGCAAACTACAAACAAAAAAATCCTACTGGATAAAAATTGCGGAAAAAACAGAAATGTGCCGATTTCTGGCGATTTCCTTCGTGTTGCTGTTGTTTTCAACCTTGTTGATTTTTTCTTGCTTTCAATACGGTTATTTTTTGATGACTGACATTACGGTAACCGAATAAATGGTTTTCGCGGATAGAGGAAACGAAACTGCCACGAAACTGACGATGTTGGGACTCACCATGAAAAGATAGCGTTAAAGGTGTAGATTACTACTATGGATGTGTTCACGCTCAATTACGCGTAATCGTCCTGGAAACGGTGTGGAAACGGCCTTTAAACTCGAATTTTCACACGGGGCATCATACGACGCCACCTTTGTATACGAACCCACCAACTTATCCATTGGTTCCACTTGAAAAAGCTGCCGCGGAAACCTCATTGATCGTCGTCCGCTCGCTCACAGGACGCGGCGCGTGTGCAAAGATGCCTCATAAGAGAATTCGAACTAGAAGACTATTTTCCACGCTGTTGATTCAGGACGATTGTAAGGAATTGAGCATGAACACACGTAATCTACACCTGTAATCCTATTTTGTCTTGGAGAGATCCCAACATCGTTAATTTCATGCCATGCTAACTTTGAAGGTGAGAGGTAGATCACCAAAAACCTACAATTTTCTGAAGAACATCCTTCACTTCCTCCAATTTCGCGTATTGTCGAAACTCCTCGTCCAAATATCAAGTTATGTAATAACGGGCTAATTCTGTAACGTGTGTCAGCGATTATTTGTGTAACGAAATTCCAGAAAACAGTGGGACGAGACCAACAGCGACAAACAAGTGCTCGCCGGCGCCAAAAGAAGGTAAAATGGGGTGATATGGGTCCCATGGCGTCGACGTCAGAATTTGTAACCAGCAGATTTATCGGTATTGGTACCGACATCGCGCAACAGTTCCGGGCGATTTCGCAAAAAAATGGAGGAGACGTTGTGAACCATGATATCCTACCATGACAACTGCATTCTTAGCGTTCCACTTTAGTGCAGTGTATGCCTACTCCCCTGCCAGTTAGCCTCAAAATCTTTGCCAAATGCTTTCTTCAAAAATTTGTGCAGACTGTTGCTTAAATGCGTCACCCCACGAATCTGACGTGGTATGGATTTCCAATGGACATACTCTGCCGACACTCTGGACAGTCGTAGACTGCTTGATCAGGGGTGGTTCCGCTCATCTCTCCCTAATTGTAGGGAAGTAGCGAAAAAAAAAACGACGTGAAAGACTACGTTTTTCACGACGATTTCAATTGCAGTGCTCCACTGTCGTATACGCGCCGCAACCAGCTGCGCAGCGGTCGAAAGCCATTGAGTTCTCCTCGACTGCTTCTTCAACTGAAACCTATGAAAAGGTTGCTGAAGGTACCAGAACGTATACATAGAGGTGCGTTCTAACATTCCTCGTAGGAACTAAGGTGGTTCCCACACAGTGTTTTAGGACGATTGGAGAGAGATCAGCGAAAAGACGCCTGGTACAGCGACCTACGACTCCATCTCTTGCTTTTGCCGTGGATTCCGTCACCACGTCAGATTCGTGGTATGCTGCCTCTAAAAGAAGCGTATAGCGAAATTGACTTAGTGTGGAAACCTGATGGAGGACGTAGAGTCTGGGGTTTAGATTACGACCATGAACGTAATCTCGTTGAATTAACTCAACTCGCCCTAAGGAAAATCGTCGTGAAAAGCGGCGTGGGAACCGCTTCAGTTCTAACCAGTTATGCTAGCAGGCGCACTGTTGTACACGCTACGATTCCCTAAGCAGTCTATTCATTGATTTTACTTGAATAGGCCGCTGAAGAGAATTCATCCATTCTCTACCACTCGCTCGTGGAGGCGACGCGTGCACAAAGATGGGGTGTTCCAACTTATCTCGTAGTAACAAAAGCCGTTCCCACGCCGTTTTTCAGGACGATTAGATTGAACAGGACCACACCACCATTAATTGTAATCTATACCTCGAACTGTATACATTCCATCAGATTTCCACAATATGTCAATTTCGTTGCACGTTGTTTTTAAATCGTAGCTAGTGGTTTACTTGATCTGACGTGGGACCTTTATTTTTTTTATGTTGACTATCATGTGATTTCACATTAGCCCATTGTGCTATGTTAATTGCTGAGAAGAAAATAAGAAGAACATCGTCCAATACCTTGAAAAATTTCTTGAAACTGCAGTGGGATCGACGAAAAAAATGTAAAGTCAAGTTTGACTTGAGTTTGGAGTTTGGATATTCCTTAAACTGACACCTTTAGCTATAAAGAAACATCGATTAAAGCTTCCACTAATATTTCTTTCCAAAAAAACAGCAAAAGAAGTTGTGTTAAGCAAGAAGGATTTATACTCTTTGGGAGAAATTTACAAGAAGCGGCCTTCCTTCAAATTTTCTACTGATCACTGGAAGGGAGCGCAACAAAAAATCTGAAGTCCGGCCTTAGTCGAACGTTCAGCTTCGTTATTAACAAGTCATAAATATTAATACAAATATTCCGCAATTTCCTTCCTTCAATGCATTTTTCGCACTTGAAAATGTAATTATTAGCCATAAGTGGGTAGCAACTCGATGTCTTCTTTTACTAGATTTATCCTGCCCTTTGAATTGCGTCATGGAAAGCTATAAACAAGTAGCTACGCTGAAAGTCGAAAAAATTAAGGAATTTGAAATCAATTTAAAAGCACTTTTATGCAAGATCTAACTTGAACAGACCTTGTTAATTTATCGAAAGCCAAATCTTTTCTGCATGTTTATGATATACAAAAAAGATAGTTAATATTAAAGTACTAAATTTTGTTTGAACTTCTACACTAAAAAAGAACAGCGACAAATGCTATTTTAGATTGAAATGAAATGAAATTGAAATACGGTAGAACAAGGACAAAAGACTCGATATCCTGAATATTCAGGCAAATCATATCGGGAATCACAAGAGAACAGCTCTTAAACATTTGAAAATCAAAACAAAAATAGATAAAAATGAATCAGAAGTACAAAAAAACTTCATGGTGAACAGAAAAATACCGCTAGATAGATAATTAGTAGATATAATTCAGATGTAGAAGGAAAGAAAGAGAACAGAATTGTGAAAAAAATTACATCATCGAAGAATAGAGAGATAAAGAAAAACGAGTAACTAAGAGTTATTTCCAGATGCTTAGAAATACTCTTGAGTATTGAGAGAAATCTTCGCTACACCATTCCATTCCCAAGGGAGAAAAAGAGAAAGATTCTCCACGGAGTTCGTGGATTATATGCAGTATGCATGAAAGAGCACGCTAAGGAAAAGTGAAAAATGCATTAAGTATGGAAGACGTTCGAATGATGTATATGCGGAAAGAAAAAAAAAACTAACGAACGAAACAGGGCACCGATTTGTTCAGCGAGCAACTCGTTTGAGCAAGCAACGAAGTGCAAGGGTTTTTTCTTAGAGGATCCGGCTCGAACAATAACGCGACCATCTCGAGCAGGAAACGGCTCGTTTGAACATTTGTGGCAACGAATCTCCCCCCGCCCGTATATGAGGACATTTCGAAACAGAATGGTGAGCCAATCATGTCCCTTTCCATTTCTTAATTTGAAGAAAAAGCAGAAAACCAGTTTTGTCGGCGTGAATTTTGCCGCAGAGTTTCAATTAATTACATGAAGATCATCTTTCACCTTTCTTCCCAACAGTGATGTTCTTAAAGACAAACGTTCCACAGTAGATAGGCAACTTGGTGAAACGATATCCAGAAAAAAAGAATCGTCGACTTCTTTGCAGAAAAAAGAACTCGTAAAATCTGCCAAAGTATGGGGATGTGAGTTAGGAAGTTGTATTTGTCTGCTTAGAGAAGCAGATTTTTTTTGAAAACTTGGAAATTTAGAGGCAGACAAAACAAATGAGAATGAAAATCTAACCAATTTCTATCTAGGAAACACGTCCGCAACTGTCGATGTCTTGCGGAAAATCATGAATTTATAGAGAATTAATGGAGAAGGTTTTTTTTGAGTGAGCAAAGTTCTGCTGAGAAAAATGCATTCTAAAATTACTGCCTAATAGAAATCTAAGGTCCTGAGAATCCTCGAAGAGAGCTCCGGTGGCGAAAGTCACTTCCGCCGGGTATATGGTGGAATAAACTTATAATTAGGGACAAATCTACAGTTTTGTGTGTGCGTGTGAAAATGCGGAGTGCCTTTTTTTTGCAATGCGGTCAGTTGAATGAGAATGAAACAACGACAAATATGTGCTTTTACGTCCCTAGATATTTTTGCTTTAGATATTTGAATAATTGATGTAATCATTAGAAGTATAAGTAGATGTAATCATCATCATCATCATCATCATTTGAGATTTAAAGAAGTCGGAAATTTTCTGAAACTCAAGACATCTGAACATCTAATTTCCTCAAAAAAAGAGATTTGTCAAAGGAGTGTAGAGCAATAGCCGTTTGAACGGTTAAAATAACGTTCGAAGCGAAACAGAGAGAAAACTTAGTTTCGAAGTTCTAGGCTTAGCAGAAACCAATCGCATTATGCAGTGATGACTTTCTTATGTAGGTAATAACATGGGGAACTAAGCTTTCCATCTAATCCTTCTCAGCTACTTGAAATGTCGGGAGAAAAGGTAGAAAAGTGCTTTCTGGATCACCTTCTACCATTTCCTAGAAATTAATTTTTCACAAATGGAAATTCTGAATTGGGAGAACTAAACGCTTTTTTTTGCGATGCGATGTTTTGAAAAATGTCCATTTCACGAGGTTGAGTGGATGACAACAAATTTTCAATGCATTTTGAGTGGGTAATTATTGAAACCTCAATAAAAGCGAAGAAGGTGATGAGAAAGCATGAAAAGTGAAAGCGCACCGAAAATTGAGTAGTTGGAGGCAAACAGCAGATGACGGTTAAACCCTAGCATTTACTCCTGAATGAAAACGAGTAAATCAAACTTCCATAGCAACTATAATAAAGGGAACTGAATGGTTTTACGCTATTCTCTTCAACGCCAAATAAATTGCGATTCATTTTAAGATTTTTTTTAACCACCATCGGCACTGCCAGTAGTTTCACTGGAAAAACTTTCTTCTTGTTGCGGGCGTCTGTAAGAATCATGGAAATCTATTTAGACACCGCACTAAAGATCGCCGGCGATCCGCGATATTGAATGAAGCCTCCAAAAGCGTCAGAAGAATTTATTCCTTTAGTTCCAGTGCTCTGCGTTATACCGAAATGTCTCAAAATGATTAACGGTAGATGTGTCAGCGAGGCGAATGGTGTACTCACATTCAATTGCATGTGCTTCGCAGTGCTTCTTTTTGGGCGGGCGAGCGTGGGGCCGTTAGTTGGATGCTCCTCCGTAACTGCGCCGTTGATGATTCGAAATCGCGCCGGAGTCAACCAAGCCTTCCATCCCTCCACGGTCGATAAACCGGTACCAGAGTTGTCTGAGAGTATAAAAGCACCGGCTAGTTCCAGGTCATTGTATGGAATAGACACGCGATCATAAACCTTAAACATCCTTGAATTGAAGTGAATGTGCTGGCGCAACTCGAGTGGATTGTTCTTTGTCGGATTGATCGTCAGATGCTTTATCCTTTGTTTGGTGCGTGGCGGTTGATATCACGGCCGATTTTTGATAGCACCACTTATCGCTGCAGTTCGCGATGGTCCTACCTCGATTTCAACAGCTAACTTTACAGCGCAGCTTGGAGCGCAGCCGTTTGAGTAACTGCAATGAGTCGTTAGGACCCGACTACAATACCGAGCGACTGTGGGTAGAACGCGGACCGCGCATGACGCATTCAGTTTGACTTCTCGTTGGCAAATTAGACAGCGTCCGTGATCCTCGATCGTTGAACTCTTGTACAATTAGATTTTTCCCCTTTATCTATGCGAAGTGGGATACACCAATTTCGATGGAACCTTCGATAACATTGACTGTAGCTTTTCCTATCCACGAACCACTCGCAATCCTGAAGCGTGGGTCAGGGCGAAAAGAGCGATATTAAAGGATGTGGTATTAAAGGAGTAGGTACGGACTTGAATGTTCTTGGTTTTCCTCACTACATACTCGACGTTCTCCTATGCTCCACAAGCCGGTCCTTTCCACCTACTCATTGTAGAGTTAGGTCCTTGCCGTTAGGAGATCGGAGTCAGCAGCGAAACAAAGATGGTGTAAATGACGACGATCATCATCATGCATTCCAGCACAGTCCTTTCCTACTCTCGCATTGTGCACTTGAGAGCGGAGCTGGGCATTTTAATTGGGATTATAACAAGTTCTTCAAACATCATGAGCGGCTGTTTATCTTTCTCTTATGTTCTCCCTCGTTATTTGTTATCGTTAGCTTTCGAAAAATTTTATTTCTTCACATTTAGTCTTCACTAATCGTCATCATTTCGTACTCATTCGTTTCTTTCGTGCTTATTGCCTCCGTGATATCATGCCTGAATCTGCTTAGCGCTCTCTTCGCAGCTCTTTCTGCATCAGGAAAAGTAAGAGGACTGTTGGTGCATCTTAAGTCAGTTCTCAAGCGAAAACTGATGCAACTGACACCACCGCTAAAGTTCTAGACATCCGAAGGCTCTCTTTTGCTGAATTTCACCGACAAAAATTTGAACCGAAGCAATAAATTGAGATGATACTCCTGGAATTGAGAGAATAGTTCTGTTGTTTTTAAAGATAGAGATTAAATAGTAAGTTCCAAATAAAGCTGAAATTGAAAAAAGGGGAAGAACATTGAAGATCAGATTCCAACACGTCAAAGTCTTTAAGCCGACACCTTGAGAGCTCAAAAAAAAACTTTCAAGCTAACGGAGAAGGGTTGCTAACAGGGACAAGTACTCAAAAAAGCGATGCAGATACGCAACTCCTACACTTTGGCAAGACAACTCAACTTCATCGAAATAAAAAAAAAGATCCAAAAACCATAGACAAGACTCCAGAAAGTTTGTCATGCTCAGTGGAGACTGCCTTTACCGACAACGTAACGCGTTCTCCCGTCACTTTTTACGGCGACTGTATTGAGAGAACATTCATGTGGATGCATGCATTTTTCACTTTTGCAAGAAGCGTCAGTTTATGACGTCGACTTATGAGTGGGAAAGAGTGTAGATGGCAACTGTGGGATTGTTACCTCCTCCAAATTAATGAGCTTTAGTAGCAAAAGCAGCTATGCCTGTAGCACCGTCCTGCTGCTACACTATTAGAATGATTTTCTATCGAATATCAAAAACACAATGCTTCTTCCGTTACTGGAGAAATTCCTCACGTCTTTCTGTCATTTCACGAAAATTAACTATCTGGAAGCTATTCAATATGTACATTCCGTCACTCTCACAAAAGCAGACTCCCGTACAAAGCTTTCTACGACCGAGAGGCAAATCGCATGATCGCCCCTACACACCTGCAACGAAGAGCGTGCAGAGGATTTCATATGTAAAAAACGTTGAAACGCTTAAGGCTCGAAGTTCGAGGATGTATATCCTGTGAGCTTTTTAATACTTACGACATTACTGTTGTTAGCAGTTATGAAAGATCTAATTACCACTCAGTAATGAAAATTTTTTAAACAAAAACAAATCAATTAGGAAGAGTAAAGGCTATGCATTCAGCGTGCCAAGATTCAAAGAGAGTCGAACATAAGCACTAATTAGGAAGATTTTAAAAATGAAGAATCTTATCAACAATTCATTTCTTCGAAAGTTCTAAATTCCCATCAATATATGAGAAGTATATTCCCGAACAGGTTCTTCAAGTGATACGTTTCTGACTGGCAAAGTTTACAGAATTTTGAAAGGTGAGTTGCCTAGTACGCGTAAAAGTGCAAACCTTCGCAATGAATTTATTCTCTTTTGAATGCGTCATTAGGCTCCACTTAATTTTTCTCCATTAGGACAAATATCGCTTCATCAGATAATAGTAGTCATGATACAAATTCTGTTCCTTTTCGAGATACAGATTCAGGTCATGGAAAAGGAAAGGTGGAAAAGGCTAGTGATATGTCAAAGGATTTCTTCAAAGACAGTAACTTCTTTAAATGACCGGTTCAAAAGAGAAAACGATCGACTTATTGGGCGAATGTTGACAGCATCAATCCATTCAGCAAATGTATTGATGGAATATTTTCAAAACCCAAAATCTTAGAGCAACGTAACCAAGTTAGAATGCGTTACTACGCAAGCGACTCAAGGAGCCGTATAATGATGTATCAGAAAGGACAGTCAGAAACGAAAAAAACGCAAAAAAAAACTGAGATAATGAAAAGAATCCACTTATCCTTCTCACTAACAAGAAATTAACTGGTTTCTTTTATGTAATTACTGATTTATAAAAAGAACAGTTCTTCGAACACTTAGCAAGGGTTTGTCCAGATTTACTATAATAGGAAGAAGCACCGTTGAAGAACACGAGAAAGAGAAACAATAATATCATTTGACCAACTAAACGCTTGGAAATTCGCTTCATCTGTGCTTCTCCATGTTTTAGGATCATTTTGAGCAGTTATGTTTAGTATCATATTTCATCACAAGAAGAAAGCTACTACGAGAAAGTTCTCCACGGGAATTTTCCGTTCCTCATTTATTGTGTCGGACACGAACATCCGTACAGGAACATCCTTACAAGAGGTGTGACCTGGGCATGCTCGATATTCCGACGGGACCCTCCTTACACGCATCTTACCATAGGATGTTCGCGTCTGACACAATAAATGAGGAACGCAAAATACCCGTGGAGAACGTTCTCGTAGTCACTTTCATCTCATAATGAAAAAAAAAATGCGGAACCAGTTTTGGTTCAACACTTCTTAGCTGTTATGATACTAAACATAATCGCTCAAAATGATCCTAAAACAAAAAACAAACGAAGCGAATTTTCAAGCGTTTAGTTGGCGAACGGATGTGTGTAAGGAGGGTCCCGCGGAATTTTGACCATGCCCCGGTCATGCCTTGTCAGAGCAATTAGCGGTGGCGCGTACCCTAAAGGGGTTCACTTTCGCTGGCACCTAAATAGCTGACTCTGCTTACCTACCATTCATCTTCATACGCTGCATCACCGGCTAGGATATAATTCGCTATCTACTAAATTGTTTTGGAGAATCAGACACATCCACTGCAATTTTGGGATGTGAGGTGAACTTGTAATCGTGCCAGAAGCAAGAAAAATCCTCACTTGAAATATGAGATAAGGATGTATCTAATAGCTTCAAATTACGTATATAAAATTTTCGTTAGAACAGAACATTCCAGCTTCAAAAAGTAACAGTAACGAGAATTATTGTTATCCTGTAATTCCCAAGCTTTTTGAGCCTTTTTTTTAGCCTAATTTACTTCTGTAGAGAGGGACATTCTGTGTCTCTGACTTCTTGGAACTTAAGGGAAGAAAAATAGTCCAAATTTGGTAGGACTTTTAGACTTTCTGGATGTAATATAAAAGCAAATTCACTCTCTTCTTCATTAGAACACCATGCAAAATCCCACTTACTTCTATCTCTATTGTTCTTTGACTCACATCACTCTGCATATTTCCTTGTAACTGCGTAGTTCTTTGCCTCTCTGTGGCTAGAAGAACACCTAAGACGGTTGTCTGCATCTTCATGAACGACTGGAGCGTGATCTCCTCGAGGAATGTTCCCGTATCCGCCGGCATATTCACTCGACACGTGTCGCGGAGGCATTCGCTGAGAATCCACCGGGACCTTCTTTACCGTTCCCCCTATAGTACCACTCCGGATTCTTATTTCGGAAGCATGAGTTCAAACAATAGCGTGAAACCTTGCCTTATCTCATATAGGCTAACGTTTTTCTTCAAGCTAGTCGTTAGATTCATTCTAAAAAAGGTCCTATAAAAATCAAATACGTCCCATCCTGAGAAAAAAATAATCTTATATCAGAGAAAGACCCCACAACCCGCTCCTATTGATGAAAATTGGTCTGGTTGAGCTTGCCAACCATCCGTATATGCTTTCTGAACATTGTATTCAAAGTGTTCGCAAAGATCAGCCCTAAGGACACTGGATGAAGCCCAACCTCCAGGAAAAACTTGATTCTGAATGACTTATGTTGAATTTACCACATCAATATGGGGCTTTCTGGTTGTAAAGGTTTGCCTGTTTCTCGGGAATACCCCCTGTCTTAACTTTTGTTGAATCTGAAGAATCCTTTTACAGCGTAGAAACAAATGTCATGCCGACAACATCAGAGTCACCCGTGGAATTCATGTAACTTCTTAATTCTAATACTTCGGATGGTGATTGTGAGGGATTCAACAGCCCCGACCCATTTAACTTTTACCGCAGAGTTTTGTCTCAAGCCTGTTCTAGTTGTGTCTCGTACCTAATTTTGCGTCCATAGATCAGGCTTATGATAGTGCTAGTCTAGTGTAGTGAAGGAGGGGAAACGGTATCATGGATAAATAAAAGTTGCAACGCAGTGAGTTCATGGCATTACAGTATGTAGGTAAATATTTGCAAATCTCCATCGTTTCAAACCTTCTGTGACTCAAAAGAATTAGTCGGCAAATCATTATCTCCACCGATAGGAAATACTCAAATTCGAAAAAAAATCCTAGCTGCCATCCGAGAAATTTGTTAGTGGGACAACAAATACAACACTAAGAAAACTACCGGTGCGTTCTTTTTTCAATCCTATTATTCGACATTAGTCGGTTGATTTTCTGGTGCAAAGACATCTTTTTTTGCTGGAGCTAGCTATTCGTCGGTCAAACATTTCCAGTGCTATGATCGATAGGTAAGTATTTAAGCTGCGGTTATTAGCTACCCAACCTTCTCAATCTACAGGAAGAGCTCTACAGAATTCATTCCAATTCATACTCCATATCAGTCTCCCGACCTCAGGCAGATCGGAACCTCAGGCAGTTTTGTCCGGCGCAACGAAACCAAGAGTTGTCGCCGAAGATTTCACGATCCCACTGGGCATTTGAGTTGGGCTTTGGCGGTGTGCTGGTGAACATTTTTTGCAATATTTGGGTCACCTCCGTAACCCATAACCTCATACCGGCAAATGGTGTCAAGTTTAGTATGACGCGTCATGGAATCCTTATATGTACTGTGATATGAGCAGGGTGTTATTAATTTTTGCGACGACCACAAATCAGATTACTTACATTCGTTACACCCTATATCACGCAGAAATAATGAAGATATAGTGAATGATGCACTACATCTTCATTCAGTTTGCAGTCGTCAAAAAATCAAAATCA
Source organism: Necator americanus (assembly GCF_031761385.1). Classification (NCBI taxonomy): domain Eukaryota; kingdom Metazoa; phylum Nematoda; class Chromadorea; order Rhabditida; family Ancylostomatidae; genus Necator; species Necator americanus. The sequence continues at coordinate 37,391,917 of NC_087371.1, read as the reverse complement.
TGAGATCTAAAAATATACATGCATCCATTTTTTGGAACGGAAAAGACAAAACGGAAATTGTGCCAGTGGTTCTTTTCTTCTACTAGAGGGAGCGTTTTTACAAAATTTTTATCAGAAATATGTACGTTAGGAATTTTAGACAGTTATTAATAGAATGAAATGAAATCCTACATAAAATTGTGCCTCTATTCGAAATACAAGGAATCGTTGACCAAATCTAGTACAATTACGACAAACATCACGGGTTTTGTGAAAAAAATAAATAATTGCAGGATTCTGACGCAAATATGAGAAGATTTCTCAGTTGGCAAAAAAAAAAACCTACTTTATCCAAAATTTCAAGATTTGTGAGAATTCATCGATCCGGCGCTATGTGGAAAAACAACAAATCAAATTGGTAACAGAAAACGTTGGAAGAATTTTTCCGCAATCACACTCTATCAGAATTTATTATATGTGAGCTATGACACCAAACAAGGAAGTTATCTAGAAGTTTCTGACGACTTCATCTTTCCAAGAATCGCAAATGTACTCGGGAGGGATTCCGACTAGGCGTAACAACTCTTTCTTTAACTCCATCTTTCTTTTTTTCTTTTTTTTAGTCTCGCCAGAAATGTATCCACGTGGATAGCGAAGAGGGCATTGAAAAATAAAACTGTGAAATGATTCTTTAACATTTAGTAGATTCACAAAATGCCTGTAAAAACCTACTGCGAGAATTTTTGAAATGCGGGGTAAAATTCTTATATACAGGAGAAATTTTCCAGGAATACAATTACGTTTATATGAGAGTGTAATCTGGGAATACGTTGTAGAAGGATGCACATTTTTTACCTGCCAATCATAAGTATTGTCATGCATAATTCAAGAGTTTCAGATTTCGTTGAGAAGAGGAGAGGAGCTGAGACGAACGAAGGAAGAAGCAGAGCTACTTGGGATATCTGGAAAGGGATCGAAAAACTGCGATAAAATGGAAGGCTTAGAGAGAAAATTGCCATAAACATCGTTTCGTCAAACTTCTCCTCGGCCACAGAACATCCTCGACTCTGCCACTCGGCTCAAGGGGAAGCCCTCGAGAAGGGAAGCAGCTGTGATAAAATTACTTTCCGTCTGCCTTTTATTTCAGAAGAAATGAGTGGAGAGTGCATGTGCGAAAGTGCTGTCATCGAGGAACACTTGAGCATTCCGGAGAGACCTGCTTATAAATCCACAAAAACAGCTGGTTTGAAATAGTATCTACTATCGGGACATTCTCAACTCCGAATTCCGCAGTATGCCCTTATTTTTCGGTCGAGGAATACATTACACAGAGCCAATTGTAATTTACTACCACCTGCCAACCATTTAGGAAGAAATACGTCTGAAGAACTGGGAGCACACTATAAGATTGGATGTCTCAGCCGAATGATTTTATCGTTGTCTGATCCCGTCGCCCTAATCCTCGAGGCGTTTTGTCCTTGGATATAGCTCTACCCGACCTCCTCGATCTACAACTTGCACAGAATCCATAGATTCTTCACTGTTCCATGTCTTGCGAGACTTGACGTCTTCTCTGTCTTGCACATCGACACCGAACTCATCTATGTATGGCGACTCAACGCGATGAAGTTTGTTGTCAAAGTTGATGTCCACATAAATTGATCAATGCTAGGGGTTCTGGATCCGGAGCAACAGACGTCACAAAAGGATTTTCTAAAATCTCTGTTGTAGCAGAAAAACATGCTTGACGTGTTATCCGCTACGAAAACGACTGCGCCAGGTTTCTCCGATAGCAAATTCCGTACCGAATTTCTTTTAAAATGTTCTGTCTGGGGCAAAATACTTCTTTTTCCTTTCTTCATCCACCGTTGCTTATGTGAATAAATAAAGGAGTATACGCATCCATATTCTCTTTATATAGATTCTCCCAATGTGCTGGACGACGACACCTTTTTGCCGTATTTATATTATTTAACCTTTGTCATGCAACCGTGCAAGTTATTTATTCCGTAAATGACCAAAGTGTATATCCAAGTGCCCAACTGCAGTATTGATCGATCGATTAATTGATTGATTTGGTACAAGCAGGACCACCTTGAGCAGGCAGCAATTAGACTCCTCCAGTTTCATCTTGTTATCGAGTTAATTAGCATCGGTATGACAAAGTCGAGATCTCGGACTCCATTTGAAGCTCATACATGTCTATGACGACCATACATCTGGTATCAGTTGTCTCGATCTTGCCAAAAGATCGTAGCTCGTAAAACGTTGGAATCGTTTTGGATAATTTTTTGGATAAACCTCGCCAAATTTTTTAAAATAAACAGAAAAGATGTCACATCTTTGTGGCCAAAATACTTGTTCGCTCCTGACACAAAATCGTTCCTCAGACAGAGCACAAAAGTTTTTCTTAACTGTTAAACGAGGATTGCGAAGAAGCCAACTACGAAATCACTTTCGTGTTCGTTGAAAGTATTGAAAGTACTACATGATATATTCTCGCTAAGCCCACTTCCAACAAGCCTGTATAATGAGTTCGGTAAAGTTAAGGCGTTGGTAGTTCCAGTTCTACGTTCTTTTTTCTCTTAGTAGCTTTAGCATACATGCCATGGGTCCTCAAAAACCAACACTTAGGTATTACGGCCCCGATACACTCAGCTATTCACTTCTAGTGATGATCTGACGACTGATGAACTACCAAATGAGCTCTTAAATCCTTTTCAAATTAGAAGGCAATTTGTCACTTGTAAACGGTTTTCCTTCTGCTCTATGAATGGTTTTCCTTTGAAAAGTAAGATCTAATTACAAAAGTGTTAATTGGTCCTCCCCCAACTACAGCTTAGCCCCGTTAATGTAGTTCTAACGGTTTTCTATGGGTCTGATCAAGCTTCTTAGTCCACTTTCAAATTATAAAATTGTGCTGCTATGATATAGTCCGGAGGATAGATTCCATAAATTCTCGGCTCTTCAAGCTTTGAAGAAGGCCACAACGGTGATATGTGATCGAAATAAACAATGGCCAACAATCTTGGATTTGTGCTTCGCTTAATATGATAATTAAAAAAGAAACAACTGCTGAGTGTAGACTTCAAAAACATGGTGGACTTCAAAAGCATGAGCATATATTCCACGAAAACGGAGAAAGAACTGCGCCGAAGCTCCACGTAATAGAGGGATTTCTCTACACCTCAACAATGAGAACAATTAGGAAATAAAGAAGGATTCAACTAAAGATTGATGATACAAAGCAAAGAACTCCCTTCAAGACGCCACAGTGTTGTGCAAAAAGAAATGTTTCGTACTGGGCGACGTAATCGAATCTAATCGGGCGGACGTTTTCGGACTATTCTATTATATACGCTTTTTTGTATCCTGCATCCCCCTATCGTATTTATATGTGTAGAAATTGTGCCATGTCAAGTAAATTCCTCTATTATTAGGCCTCTGGGGAATGCAGCGTACAGCTTTTTCACGAGATTTATGCGCGATTCTATGTCAGTTCATTTGCTAATAGGAAATTTCCAGTAAAATGAACTGCACTTAGGTTTGCATGTGCGTTTCTTAGCCAAAATTTGAATAAGCACGGATAAAATTCTGCTAGAACCTCGACATTTTTCCCATTTCCCTCCATTCATCCTCCATTCTAGTGTTGCACAGAAAATTTCCACGAAACAAAGGATAGCAGGAGAATTCGAGCTCACCTTCGTTATATTTTGCACAAAGTAACAAAGTAGTAGTAATATAAATGGTAACAATCTCTTCCACCGAAAAAAAAAACTTGGGAAAAAACTGGAATTTCTCTTGTTTATCACTCTTATTTGATTTTGATTTAAAAAAAATACAAATTACATATGTATCTAAAAATTCTGTTAAACCATTCTGTACGCATTCACGTTGTATCGATGGATAGCGATGAATCGCATAAGAAAAAATATGCGAGAGTCGTTGCTTGGCACAAGCCAACGTCTCTAGTTTTGTAGGGATTAAAGTGCTACGGTGCGGGTACGGTAATGAGTTTGTTTTAAATCTTTTCGGATGTAATCTCATATTGCATTCAAGACTCCTGCAACCAATTAAATCAATTAGCCCATTTCATTGATTTTTGTGCGTCAATCGTGTAGGCGTTGAAAATTGGCGTGTTCTTAGTTACTCTCTTTTTCTGTCACTCTTTCTCTTTCTTTCTTTCTTTCTCTCTCCCTTACTACGAGTTATGAATCGAATGCAAATAAATTGGATTACTGCTGGAATTTTGCAACGATGCAGCTCTTTACACTTTGAGAGGGAAGGGAACTGCATTCGTGCAGTTTCATTACTTCAGTCTCATGAGTGTAAAGAGTCGCTTTGTTGGATAAAAGCTTCTAGCTATTCTTAGACCTCCTATTCCTACACTCTTGCTATGGATTCACTATTTTCACATTCTTGGAAACTATTGGATGATTGCATAAGTTCATGCCCGATTTTCCTAGATGGCATTGAAATATATTGTTCGGTTGAACTCCGTTTTTTGTTGCCTTTTTGCATGGTCTGAAAAGATTACAGTGTCATGTTTCACTTTATTGTCAGGCATCATTTAAATAAGTCAACTTCTGCATTAGGGAACTTTTTCGTGAAAACGTGCAATTGCGGCGCGTGATGCTATAGAAATTTCGGAAAGGGGTGTAGGGACTGCAAAAAACATTTCGGACGTTTACTTTGATCGGTGTCCTTCTTTCCACACAGTTAAAAAGGGGCTTGATAGTTTTCGAAACCTAAGGGAAAGAAACGTTTTTAAAAATTTCAATTTAAAAATTTCGGAAAAAATAAAACAAAATTTCAAAATTCATAGCCTTGAAAATTTACATGAGCGAACAATCGAGAATTTATTTTTGACTGATAAAACTTTTTTTAAATTTTACCTTTTAAAGTTTATTTCTAGATCGGGGACGACTATATCCCTGACTGGTGAAACTATTTTTTTTAAATTTTACCTGTTGAAGTTTATCTTTAGATCGGACACGAGCTCATGCAATCATCTAATATGTTTCTTTGGTTTCAAAAAATTTCAAGTGGAAATAACAGAGCATTGAAAATTTACACGAACGCTGTCTATAGCTATCAATTTAGAAAGTTCTTACTGGTATCGACAATCGACTCGACTCGCACCTTACAATGAAAAATCTGTCAAGACCACATTTCTACGACAAAATAGCGAAGAATCTCTAAGATCAGCAACCTAGGTAGGATGAAAATTGTACAATTTTGTCAACATCAGAAAAAAGCAAAGTTGTAGTTCTCCAGCGGCGGTAGCGACAGCGATGAATTTCGCTGAATGTAGTATCCAAGAGGATGCGATTTAAGATAATTGGAGTTTGTGTGTGTGGGCAATGCTGCAGCAGCCGCGGCGCTGCTTCAATGAAAAATTCTAACTTTAGGATAGCGAGAAAGGCTTATAGAAGAAGAAAAGCAGTGCTTAGAAGGAAAAACTACAGTCGAAGCGCTAATGCGTGAGAAAACTGGCGGATGACGTTCGCAGCATTGAATGCTTTTTTCATAACTCAGATTTTACACACACACTTAGCAAACTTCCCTGCTTACGTTCATACTTTTCCAAAATCTACCGTCGTCTACCAGGAAACTTTAGGAATCTAATAAAGCACTTTCGTTGATACCAGCGTTGATCGAGCGCACTGCACGTCGATAGATTTCCAGAAGCAGCAGATTTCCAGAAGTGGCTCGCGATCGCGCGCGCGGATGTTTGACGGCGACTCTATGATGGCTTTAACGGATTTTGCGTCCTGTCGGGAATTCCAAAGCAGTGCAAAATGATAAGCAAGAGGAAGACGACTAATTCGAACCGCAATTCAATTCCAAAAGAAAAAATCGCAATAGGAAACAAAGCAACAGATAGCGCTTATTGGATTGATCCTCAGCTTATAGTCGGATGAAAATGACATAAAGTTAGGTGCAGCTGCGAAAACATCAATTTCTCAGCAACTTTGTAGCAACTTTTCTTCTTCCAGTATTTTGTGCTTCTTCGCTTCTGTCAGCTACCGAATTTCACATTTCCCACTTGTTCCTTGGCTAATTTTCGACGTTACGTTTTCGAAGCAGAGAAAATCTCCAATATACTGCATTGTTATTGACGAAGAATTGTCGCCGCTTCGAACGTTGAAGGAGGGAGGTCGTATTGAAGAGGATCATGCGCCAATACCAATACCATGATCCTGGATGTGATCATTGCGAAATACATGGGTTGAGTGCTGCTAGATCGGGTCCCATCCTCGATTCTAACCGCTCCGATTCACCGCACCACTTCGAGCACCTCTTCTTACGCAGCTGCACCCAGCTTCACACCGTTTTGACTCGATTATACCAAACGCAGGAGCGCAAACAAAGAAAAAAGCATACAGTCATGAATGTACAAATTTGTGAAGGTCCAACTAAAACTGCCTCAAGTCCCTCGGGTTCGACTAATCTTTGGCGAGTTAGCAAAATTTTTGAAAAATTGTAAGAAATTGTAGGAAGTAAATTGCAGTAGTAATCGTGAAAAATCTTCTCTACGAGTTCAGAGACGATTTATCAGGAAGGTGCTAAGGGTGAAATCTAAAAATTAGTGAAAATAATAACTTGAGAGTTAACGAAGACTGTGTCGAAATCGATCCCTACACCCTAAATTTAAAATCGCTCATTAATGGGAATGAATATGAATGAAGGTCTGCAGAGCTGCAAATGCATTAGCCATTAAAATGTATCCATGATCTTGCAGCAGCTAAAACATAGACGTTCAACGTTCATTGCTAAAATGCACGGACCACAAGGAAACGTGTGCTGTGACCGACGAAGAACTGAGAAATTGGTTTTCATAGGTGTAATTTTGCTTCCTCTTACTTTCCGCTTAAATTTCCCATTCTATTAATACAAAATTCTGTGAACAATGAATACTGAGAAAGTGGGAAATGCTTCGCCGCAACTGCAAGGAATTGTGCTATTGGAAAAAGTGAAAATTTCTTCCGGCAATTTATTGGCTTCTCCTACAAAGACGGTTGAAAAAGAGTTCTGCGAATGGAAATTATTTTAGGAAGCGGTCCAGTCACTATGGACCTTGCTTTAGAGAATATATTTTAGATGTCTCATATTTTTTCTCCAAAATATTTTATAAAATGGGATTTTCTGCATTGTCATAATGTTTCTATCGAAAGAATTCGAAGTCTAAATAGGGATCTAAATAAGAAAATGTTTGTACAACTAAGAAAATTTCTTGCTACATACACAAATCTTCTTGTTGAATTTCCTTACAACTCAAACTTCTCTACAGCATTTATGAAACAATTTTCCTTATAAATTCACGTCCCTATCTAGCCCACGTTGAGCTTCGTACATTCGCTGTACGTCACGAAAATTATCCAAAAGAAAAGCGAGAATCACACTGGGACGTTTCCCTCAGCCGTCATTCAGTCCTCAATCAGCGCCACTACAGCACAGTTTTAGTGGATGTGGCGGAGAACAAAAATTATGAACAGCGAGGAAATTCAGAACTGGATGACCACCTTCTCAGTTCTTATGGGACATAGTCCCTTCTTTGTTTGGACAATGGTAGAAGTCGTTGATGAATATCAGGGCATGTCCTAGCTACCTATACGGACAACACGTGACAAAACGGATCACGCTTTTGTCAGTAAAAGGTTTTACTTCATGGATGTTGCTGTTATGCCAGAGATCCACACAGGATCGAACCACTGCCAGTCTTCCAGAGATTTTCCTTCTCACAAGGTGCAAATCAGCAAAATCCGCCACGCAAATTACCAAGATCACTGACTGAAACCTTTTTATTTCTCTAGCCAGCTTTTGGACGAGGAGACGTCCAAAAGTTTACCGATGAGCCTAACTTATTGGCTTGTAGAACGCTTTTACGAGTGAACGAGGAAAACAAAAAGTCTAAAGACCTTAAACAGACACTTTCTCCAGAAACTTTTGAGCTAAGTCAGCGTGGAGCCGCGCCACTCACACGCAATCGCAAACTAACGTCTGAGCTCGTGAGAATTTGGGAGGAAGCCATAGAGTTATATTAAAAAGAGATTTCGTAGAGAAAACAGCATCAGTGTTGGTTGAAGCTGCAGAATTGAGAAGCAGTACCAGCTATGCATGAAATCATCAACGACTTCTTCTCTGTTCTCTTAGACAGCAATGTTCACTTGTCTCCTCATCATCTGAGCGGAGAAAGACATGTCATCCAGGACATGTCTTCCTGCCGAATCTAAGGTTCTTTCAAGGAAATGGAAGACCAACAAGACTTAGCCACTGTATGAGGAGGAGAGTCCGTATAACATCTTTGACGTAGCTTGCGCTGCAGCTGTGCACAGGGTTTGTGCATGCGTACACTGGTTTAGAGCCCATCGACCTCCCATGAGAATGGAAGAATGCATCGCTTGAAATCTCTTGAGTCAGATCAGATGGAAGCGGTCACGAAAGCCTTCGACAACCAAAGAGCCCCTACTCGTTGCGTGAAGATACTTTGTTAGTTATATAGCAACATCACTAGTCGATGTCAAAGTTGAAGTGAAAAGATACGTTTGAAAGCGTGACACAGTTTCATCTAAAATATTCGGTGCCATTTTCGAGAACGCGGTGCGAAGATCGGAATGGGATAACATGGAGGTAAAGGCTGATGAAAGTTACACCATCTTAGTTCACATCAGAACTTCACCACTCTTCAACACTATTACCGAGGTGAAATATTAGTCCAACATGGTGACACAATCTCACCCTAAGCAGTCATTGCCCCACTGGAGAACGAAATGCAAGAAAACAAATAGGAAGCAAGTAAAAGAGCATCCCTGAAGGCAACGCACTCAATTTACGGGCGATTTTTTTCTCACATTCTCTCGATTTTTTTCTTCTTCAAGATGCGAATCTCGATGAGTTGCCAGCCGAATTAACAGCGCTCTATCTACCGATATCTTATTTTCCATCTCGTGTGTGTAGTTTTTATGCGAATTCTCGACATTTCTAAGATTATCCATTCAGATTCTTGGAGAACAATGAGAATTCACGAGAATAAAAGTAGAAATTGGCTGCAATACCAGGGATTATCAAATCATAGTATCTTCACTGTTCATTATCATTTTGTTCTTATTGAAGCAATTACATTGATGTTTTAGCGGCCTTTTCTGTTTCTTATTTACCTAGCATTATCTATCTGATTATCTGCTAATATTTCTTCACTACCTTTACTCTCTAGCGCCTCTTTTTTTTGAGATTTCTTACATTACACTTATTCTTCCATTGTTCTCTTCGCTTTCTTTCGCTCCATTGAATCAAGGCAATGCTTTTGAAGCAGTATAATAAGGCGAAGACAAGCCAAGAAAATATAGGTGAATGACAATTTCTAGCCAACTCTACGTTTTGAACAATTTGCGAACATGTGCCTATCTGATAAATACTACAATTTAAGCAAACACATCAAATATCCCTACGAAATAAGCAATATTTTAGGAGCCACAAAAAGAAAACAGAGGATTTAGGAGTGTTGACAGTTGAGAGCGCATAAAGAAAACCAAAAATCTAACTATTGTATTGTTTTCAAAAGAATGGAAAATATCATTTTTAACTATTTTGCTAGCTCACTGCAAGGTGCACTGAAAACAGCGAAGGTTGTCGGTGGTTTCTGGTTAACGATGTCGTTGTAAAACATCTCATTGTGTTTCTGATGGTAACACTTTGTAAGCTGAAAACTTCCATAAAAAACAGCTTGATTACGGTTTTTCGTTCTATTTCACTAATATTTTTACAAATTATTATTACCACTTTATTTATTTACTATTTACATTAACATTAATATTAACTCTTTGCAATCCGCTGTCGCCGTACGTGCAACATTGGAAAGATGTACTTTAAATAGGTGACACGCTCGTTTAGCTTATTTCAGCATTTCCAGATAAAAAATAAAATTCGTTCGTTGCTGCGGTTTTCTGCGCTACAAATTTACGTTTCCTATGTTCAAACAGACAAGAAAAGGGTGAGCGACGCGAGTTTTGCGACACTTGTCCTAGGAAGCACTGAATGCATATGGATGACTGCTTCCAAAAATATTACATCTTGAGGAATTTCAAAATATGAACATTTTATTTTGTTACTATTTTACAAACTAAAATTAGCTAGTAACGGCGTTTACAACAAATAAATAGCATTGAAATAACTGTATTTTCTACTTTATAAAATCACTATCACTTAGGACTAGGATAACATTTGTAAAAAGAAAAAATGCTGGAGTTGCTGGTGTTCCATGCTGCCTGATTAAACTAAAGTGCAAAAGGTTGATGTGTGCGTTGATGTTGATGTTGATGTGTTGATGTGTTCAAAAGAGAAATTTGCGAGTACTCCTCCAATCGACAGAAAACACAAATTTAGTTAATTAAGCACGAATTCTAGTGGATTCGCTGGGAAAATGAACTATTTACATGAAAAATGATTGTATTTTAAAAATTGCGCAGTTTATGAGGATACATCCAAGATTTTTTTTGTTTAAAGAATGTTTACTCAGATCTTTATCAGAAATAAAGCCTGAACAAAAAAAAAACGTAGCATCAATGACTAAATATTTTTATACACGTTCTTGAATCTCATGAAACAACAAAAAGGTAAGAACTACAGCAGATTTCTCTATGCGGTCCCTATCGACTCCATATAGAGTTAAAAGTTTTTTCTCCTTGTTTCATCAATCGATGGTTTTTTTTTAATTTTAGATGAATATGAAAATATATTTCTCCGTTTTAATCAGTTTTAATTCTTTATAATTCTTCAATTAATAATTACATAATTCGGAATAGAATTCTAAATCAGTCAAGAACTCTTAAAAACCAACAACAGATTTCTTGGAATAAGTTATTTCAGCACAAATGTGATTTGATCGAAGTTAAAAGTCAAATTGGGAAAATTAGTTAGTTTCGGAAAATTATTGAGAAAACTTTCCGAAAAAATGGTAGTCCATGAACTCCGATGAATGAATTGATTAGTGCCGAGAAATATAAAGTGACTAAAATGGCGGGTTGACTTTCTAGAAAAAAAAAACTTGTGCTCAAGGGAACCATCGTGGTATTTCTGAAGTTTGAAGAAGAGGAGTTAAAATAATCGCATGCTCCAAGCTAGTTCATTCATCATAGTCAATTCATCTTACTTTCCATAAATCATTTTCTTCCAAGAAACATGAGCCGACTTTTACCTATCTTCTAGTCAAGGTAATGCCTTGACCAAAGTCTCTGCCCCTATCGTAGCTGCACTTTCAGGTTCGTAACCTCATTTATACACGCGTATTTTAATAATAATATCTTATATTTAATATTTAACACATAATATTCAACATTTATTATTTAATTTAATAGTTCTTATTTACTTAATATTCAATATTTCATCATTTTTCAGATAATACTAGTATCTAATATTTGCCCAGTCATACTGTTTCTGAATTAATGTGCACTCGTCCCCTGTTGGCGAAAACCAACAAAAAGAATTTAAAACAAATGAATTAATAAATATGGAACGGAAAAAAACAATTTCTTTTTCTTTTTTTTGCTCAATTTTCGTTCCTCTTTCACTTTCTTTGTTTTGAACCGTTATTAATCTAGTTTGTACATCCTGCAACGAACTTAGGAGGTGATTGCCAACACTTTTCCATGCCACTTGGAAAAAACTGTACACTCAAATCTTCCGATGCGGTTCTGGAACGGCCACTTAAACCCTTCATTCCAAGCGTCCTACTCATATTTTATACTCGGTTTCGCTGGAATCTCGAATCGCTACAGAAGAATAAAATCTTCAGGAATTAACTTTTCAAGAAAAACTATAAATGCCATAAATAGCGTTCCAAAATTGATGCGTGACGCTGTTGCACGGAAGCATTTTCTCTTTTCTCTTGCTCTTCATCTGGACAGATTAACCTATGATTCTCGAATGTACTGGGTCTTTGCATTCTTTCCCCCATTTTTTATCCTAAAATTTTCATTCTAGTTTGTTTTGAAAAACTTCTGGAACTTCTGGATTGATCGGCAAAGAGTCAGAGGAACGACATTAATCACTACATTAAAGGCATCAACACACGAATCTGAGGTGATGCGGATTTCAGGTGGAGTATTCGTATACGCGATCGTAGATTATGGAGAGAGGGATGATGCCGTCCATTTCTTCCTAATTGCTGTAAAAAACGGCCTTGAAGACACAGCTCTGGGCGTTCCGGTGCGCTATTTTCTAAAGAGTTCGATTGGAGCGCGCCAGCCTTGTGCAGGCGCCGCATCTTTCGAGCCGTTTCTTTACGGCATTTAGGGAGAAATGGACGGAATCACCCTTCTCTCCATGATCTACGATCCCGTATACGAACACCCCTCTCGCCTTTAAGCAACTTCAAAAGATACCCGATGCAGTTCGCCAAAAAAAACCCAAAACCTCTTGAACTCGGATCTCTACGTGACAGCGCAAATTTCTGCACGGCAAAGATAGCGCGGCAATTTCTGGAGGGCCTGTGCTGGACGATGGGGAGCCTGTGCCTCCCCATCCCTATAGCCCGGACCTAACCTCATCCGACCATCACCTGTTCCAAGCCTTAAAGCAATAACTGCTTTAAAAAAATTCCAAAGACCACGATAACCTCGAAAGCGTACTGACGTACAATTTTTTTATCGTCGCATCCCCTCTCTCTCAAACAAGGACCTTAAGACTTTGCCAATTAGGTGGCTAGATGTTACTAATAATTATGTTAACCTCGTTGATCATATGGTTAAATTACGGTTACATCGTTGATTCTTGATTTCTATAAACAGAAGAGGAAAATTAAAATTTCTTTCAAAATTGAGGGAACATATGCAAATACTTGTAAGGGGAGAAAAACGGAATGATTAGCGTAAAACAGCCAAAATAGAAAAATCTGCAAATGAAGTCTGATGAAATCGATCTTCGAACAAACAGTGTAATATAAATATGTTAAAATTATTAAAATTATTCCCAAAATCGTCCATCTCCTAATGGGAACAATAAAGTCTTAGTAGATCACAGCTCAAACCTCTAAAAATTCTCGGGCGATACAAATAGATTCTCAATTATGAGGGAACGGTGCCATGGGAAAAAAACTCGTCTATCTCATGTTGCGAGTTGCTATATTTTATTTTGCAAATTTGAAATGATCACAATTTTCAGTTTAAAAGTGCGTGTCTATATTTTCTACAACCTTCTTTCATATTTCTAATAGCTTCTGACTACCTGTCTTCTCAAAAATTCACTTAGCCGTTGCGAAAAATACACGTCCGGCATCGTTGTAAAATATTTACATCATTCATGCTATTTTTACACTACTTATAGATTTGTAGATTTTTACATTTTATACTATTATGTATACCTTTGCACTATTTGTACATATTTTCACAATTTATACTGTTTAAAAGCCCATAACATATTGCACTGAACATCCATGTGAATGCGGTTAATGTATTCATGGAAAACACACGCTTTTTTTCTCTAATACTCGAATAGCCAAAAAATAAACTGAATAATAATGATAATTAAAAAAAGGAATAAAGCAATCATAGTGAATATCTAAAATCAACGGTAAGTTTCACATAAATTGGCATCAACAGGTTTCTATCATACACTTTAAAAAATACGTTAAGATAAACTGGTCGGGCCCCTTAGGCTCCCTCTAGGTGAACTCAGTAACAACATACCACTACTCGTCTGCAAACAGAAAATGAGAATATCCAGAAAAAAAAGGTTTCTATTCAAAGGGGGTGAGGGAAAGTCCAAATTTCACAAATAACGTCAAGGATCATCAAACTGTGTGAATATCGGGAAACATTTAAATTTCAAGTTAAATTCGAATGGCTCTTTTCAATTATGTTATTGCGAAGAGAAATCTTTAACTACTTAAGATTCTACTACTATTAGACCTCTTTGAGATTCTCGAAAAAAAACTTTATAGGCTTAAAAAAAAGATAGAGCGGTCATGCAAGTTCCATATTAAGATCTGACAGAACTTTCAAACTGTTCTGTTCCCTTTTTATGCTCTAATACTAAATGAAGTAAATCGAAGGCTCAAAACAGAAAGTTCGGAATACTTTTCATCCAGAGAACTAGAGAACAGAGTACAGGAAGTACTAATCGATTCCACAAATTGTTTCCGCGCGATTTTCAAGGTTTTTTCTAGCGTAAAAGTACAACATAGCGACCGTACGCAGCAAATTTTGTTAATTTTTTGGATCAAAAACTAAAACAAAATTTCGACCCACTAACCTTTGCCGTCCACAGCTCCGCCGTCGTCCATAACCAAAACGTGAAGATGGACGTGCGCAGTTTTTTGACAAGGAATTCTTCTGCAGAATCACATTGAATACATAATGTCTAGAAACGTACACTAGAGGTCGCGTATGTATGTGTTTACCTGGATACTCTGCAACGCAAATATGGTATTTAATCATGAAGTGAGAGTGGCCGGGCAGCGGCCAGCCAGCAATTCGTCAGCTTCTCGTTGAGCCGTAGCCGAAACGTCAATGCACCGCTTTCAGAGCACGTTCCAACCGCTTCATCATCACGGTGCTGGTCCTGGTTTCACCATATTCATCCGGGCGACAGCAAACTGACGGAGATGAAGAATCAACTTTGAGGATCTAATTCGCCGTAACGTATTCAAACACAAAAACGACCTCAACTAAAGTGAGCGACTCAAACGGCCAGAAGCATGCATGCAATAGTCGAATAAGCTTTTCGGGAAGTGTATGAACGAAAAACAGGAGAAAATATGAAATAAAATAAAGGTAATCAATAAAATAGTAGTTTATAGTAATGCACAAAAAGGTAGATAAATTGTAACGAAATGAATAATAAGTAAACAATAATAAAATATGTGAATTAATAGTACTAAAAATTCGATTAGGATACAAAAACAATCATCTGAAAATGTAAAGATTAAGTTAGTTACAGCTTCAATTTGGCAAGAAATCTTCATTCCCATCCCCATCCTTTTTAAGGGTCCTATGGAAAGCGACAGCCACTACTTCCTCTAGCTGTTATGCATTTGTAATAGAAATGCGCTCGAAAACTTTAAAATGTGCCAAGAAAAAACTTCAGGTATTATGTCAGACGTGTCAGAATAAAAACGAGACAAAACGATCCCCATGAAAGTTCGGAACGAAGTTGATCGATTGAACGACTGCTGTCAAAGAAACTCGTGATCTCCGATAGCGGCATAGAATTTGACAGTTTTCTTTTCAAATAATCTTCACGATCTTTGTAAAAAGTTGTACGAAGAAAACTTCAAAAATTCACCAGCAGTGTTGGAATAAATCCATGACGAAAGGGACAACCTAGACGAATAAAGCTATTTTTATGAAATGCATGCACAAAGGAGTGATTGACAGATCGTTTACAAAATCGTGATCTCTCATCATACCACTATGGATTTTCTCAGTTTTTCCACCAATATAATGGGAAGATCCACAATCTTCGTGAATAGTTCCAGTTTTATCCTATTCGGCCGTTGACTACAAGTTACGGTGCTATTCTACGCCATCTTCTGGTGGAACAATGCGTAAGAGTTCAGGAATGAATCTTCTCCTATTTTTTGTTCAGCCGCGATCATAGCGTTTTATTTGAAATCAGCTGTTTAGAACGTAGTAGATGAAGTAGGGTCGCATTTCAGACCAAAACCTCTTCCATTGCTTAGTAGGTCAAACTTAGAACAATCGAGGATCTTTTACAGTATGTGCTGTTAACACACACGTGCAATTTTCTGGAATTTTCTCCTCTTCTACGCAACCGAATCACAACTGCAATATGTGGAACGTGGTGGCACTTGAGATTTTCCATGGTTAAGTATATTTTAGCCATTTCCTAAATGTTCTACAGTGTTTCTCTTCCTGCTTTTTTTTCATGTTCATCACTTAATTTGGAATTTTCAACCCAGTTTTAAAAATAATGAATTACAAACTACGAATGAATGCACAGCTTCAATACTGTCTGGTTGTTCTTTTTTCGCTTGGTCGTAAATGATGTTCTAACATTTTCGCCAGTTTTAAAACGAATGCCAACCACAAAATTTTTGTCTGATTTCCACGCCTTCGCAAATCCTTCCCTGAGATTTGGTTAAAACAATGAAGTTAAAGATAAAGTTCTGCTGGTAAAAGTTCTGCTGGGGACCAAATTCATGTGTCTGTGACGGCTATTACCATGTATGTTAAGTATGTTCAATCCAAATACCACTCGCACAAAAGATATACGCATACTATCTGTTGATGTGTTAAGGTTCCGTTGTGACTACACGATTGATTGATGGTCCGAAAAAACCCTAGCGCCAACCTACCCTTTCATCCTTCTGGAGTCGTTAAATTGGTACCAGACTAGTCTGGGAGGATAAAAACACTAATTTGACAGATTGGCTAGTCCCTCGCAAGTCATTGCATAGGCCAGCTACACGTTCGTAAACCTTAAACGATCCTGAATAGAAGTGAACGAGACCCCAAGCGGATTGATTAACGCCTCACACTTTATCATCCACTCATCGTTTTCGTCTGTTTTGTCAAGAACTATCCACTATTCATAACATAGTACTTTTATCCTTAACCTGGAAACTCAATGTATGAATGATGATTCTTATGCACTGAGAACGGAAATTGTCGAAAATTTTTCGACTCCATAGGCGGTAGCTGGCGAGATTCGACACAAGGGAAAACTAGGACAAGTATAAATTTCAACAACACCAACAAAACCATCGTAAAGGAAAACACAGAGGAAAAGTGAAATTAACAATAAAAATTTTGAGTAATGAATACCGGAGTCGTACTGGTGAATCCGGTTTTCTTATTTACCGGAAGGCTGCCACATGAGATAAGTACGTTCTCGAAAGGCCTACTTCTCCAGAATTGCTGAGCTTCCTAAGTACTCAAGTACTTCCGTCTCAGCTTCCAAGACTATTGAAATTGACACCATTGCATTAAGTTATTTATTAAGGCCTAAAAAACCATCAACTACCGCATCAAAATTAGCAAAATTTTGCTTCGTTCACTTTGATAATCGACAAGTTGCAGATATTATGCCAAGAACACCTTTAAAAGATCATCAGTTTGCTTAAATTGTTTCCAGAAGCTTAAAAGTCTGCTTCTAATCTTAACTAAACCTAAATTCTCCTACGATGAACTGCACATTAACTGTTACTTTTACCCTACGGGAAATATTTCGATCTGCAGTGGCGAAAATGTGGTGACACTAAACGGAGGCAGTTCGGAAGCGATATGGAATTAAAGTTCCGCGTTAGAGAACCTAATAATAACAAAATTTTCAGAGGAAAGTGCAAAATGAGAAAAATGTCAAACGCAGTTTTCATATCTGGAAACCTCGACATACTTCCTGTAAATGTAGTGGATTATTATTCGACCCGAAATGTCATACATATGTATGTCAAAGGTTCCGGCCAAAGGACAAATGTGTCAAAAACAGTTTTTTTAACGTTTGTTTTCAGTCGAAATATTTCATTATTTATTTCGTAATTTGGCTCATTGTTTTCAATTAATTTAATTTTAACATATTTTAATTTTTTTCTTGTGTTCATTGTCAATAAAAACATAGCTGTTTCACTGCTAATTTAATTAATTGAATTTAAATCGAAATTAAGATAAAGTAGTCTCTTTATCCAAATCTAAATTAATTTTAATTTAATTCCGAATTAATGTGGTAAGGTTCACATGCAATGCACAATGATACTGAAGGTTAGCAAAAGAAGGCCATTAATTTTTATCCAGCTATTAAATTTAGCATACGATATGTAGCAGAGAGCGAACAAAATCACGTGAACGCAGTCCTGGAACAATATTAGAAAAACCAATCCGGCCAGCAGAGTCAGCCATAAAGTAACTGGACTTGAACGAATAGATACTAAAAGGTGCAGCCTCATTCTCAGAGAGTGTACTATCGGAAAATAACTCGAACATCTTTAAAGGGCAGCCTCTCCATGCAAATGTGAACGAAATTTCATCAACATACGCACTTTCGCCGACAAATTTTCGTGAAACAACGGCTTTACAGCCGGTGCACCTTGTAGAAGAACCAAAAAAAAAAACGGCAAAGTTATTCGGACATTGCGTTGATTAAGGCGATTTTTTTTCAACGACACTTTTTTTTATCACGGACAACTGAATTTTGGAAGAAACACGTTGAAAACTGCTAGAAAGAGGGTAGGAGAGTTAGAGAAGTAGAGAAAAGTATACTACATATAGACTGAAAAAAAGTTTTGTTCGATATTAATTTCCAAAAAAAGCTAAGGAACTCACTATTATTTATGACACGACTGAGTATCATAACGTGAAAACAATATTAAAGTAGAATTAAGAATTTCTATAACTAAAGAAATCTATAGTAATGAATTTATATGAATTTGTAGCACTCAGAATTTCTGTATCCGTATCATCGGAAGTTTTTGTCTATTTCTATTAATGTCTTTCTCTGAGTTTTTACTGTCCTCAACGCATCAGAAAAATAAAAAGGACAAATTGAAAGGATTTGAATCTTTCAGAGTGGCTAATTGGAAAGGCCATCTATCTCGAAAATCTAAAAAAAGCATTCCATTCTTCGAATTTAAAAAAAATTAGTCGAAATATTTGTAACAGCTTGAATTGGGTGAATTGTGAGAAATTAGAACGAGTGAGACTGAAAAAAATTCAGGAAAAAGTTCTCAAAAATTACCTCTAAGCTTTGCCTACTGTTCAAACTTCTACTTTCTTTTTTTCACTCTTTACTTCCGCTTACTTTTTTAAGAGAAAGGTGTTTCGATACTGATTTAGGCAAATTCAAAGAAATTATTTGAATTGCACCATTAAGAACCCAACTTTCTTGATAAAATTTAAAATCAGATTATCTGCAGATGTGAGAAAAGGTTCGAAAAAGGAGTTTGCTGGTAGGATTCTACCGGAAGGAATTTCAGAAGTTTTTCCCTAAGTTGCACGCCTAGACACATAATCAGATTGAAACTTGAGAAAGCTTCACAGAAATGCAAGGTCTGAGGAGAGCTTTAAGCTCCATGGATCTTAGAAAATGGATTCAAGTGCATAAAAGAGCTCTTCAACGAGATAAAAAAAAACATTTTTCCCTCGTGAGATATTTTCGAACGAACATGAAGCAAAGTGATTTTGGGTGTGTAACCTCCGAGCGACGCATGTGATCATAAAATTTTGTTTTTATGCGAAAAGCAAAGTGTTCAAATATGCCATGAACGATATCGGTGAACGCATGAGTGCGTTCCTGAATTTTTGAGCAACTATTATCCAAACAAAACTCCCTTCCTTGTTCTTTTTCTAGTTTAAAATTTCAAAATGTATATGTTTGTGATCTTGGACCAGTGCTCCCTGAAACATTTGCCAATGGAAACAAAGCCGAAGGCGACAATCCTGGCTTTAATTGAAATGTGAAAAAAAGATGTGGAAAATGCTGACTTTAGGTGTGAAATTAGTGGCTAACCATAGCCGAAATGACCCCAAACTTCGACTATGCCACGAAATTCCTAGTTTCCTAAATTTCTGAAAGGAATTTGATTTTTAGCATCGACAAGCTTTACATCGAGCGAAATGTACAAAAACTAAACTCTGGTCTTGCTGGGTCCAAACGATAAACAAAGTAGATCAACGTTGAGGTGATACTGCTAAAATTCATCGAGATTTTTTATCTCTTTCGGAGACGGATGAAATCCACCGAACCCAGCCATGGACTAGAAAGAAAAGATCGCATATCTTGAAGGATGCCTTCTAACATTGCTGCCTTAGGTGGATCTATCCCCGATATCCTAAAATCCTACGAAAAAAAAGAAGCGGAAGTCTAATTTCCTATTCCGACTATAAATGATCGAAAATGAAGAATAGTCAGCCATGGATAATGCAAAAATGGAACGATGTGAACGTTTCTCATGCAAAAAAAGATCTTCTTTATGAGAATAATTTAACGGATCGATCCCTCACTTGATTTCCAATTGAAGAAATTTGAGACGCCTTAAGAACACCGTTGCATCTTGCAACTTTAAAATTTTGGACTTTTTTGAACGAATTCTAAAAACAGAGCTTCATGAAAGGATTAAGAGTTCGCATGGCGGTGGTGACAGTATTCAAGGCATACTAAGTGTGCGAAAGTTGATACATAAGAGTGCCCTATCATCATATTAATATCCGTATTTGTTTACTATTTTTTTACTAATGAGTTAGCTTTCATTTTTCTATCCGTTCTTTTTTACCTTACTTATTACATTTATATTTATTTTCATTTTCATTTTTATTTGTTTACGAGATCTGCGAAAGTAAGTACATAGGAATTCCCTATCATCAGATTAATATCTGCATTTGTTTATTATATTTAATTGATTAATACAATTTCATTTACCTCATTTTTATCTTTATCCAATTCTTTTTTTATCGCGTTCGCAATGAAATTGTATGAGAAGAGAGAAGATACAAGAAGGAAAACGGAACTGCTTCATGTCAGAGACGAATTCCCTTGAGGAGTAGAAGAAGCAGGCCTGAGTGAGATCAGTGTTCAAATGAAAGATTGTTTCCTGAGTGAGCGTGATAGAGGGGAACAGCAGCGGGATATTTGCAGCTCCACTGCAGAGTTTGATACGGTAATGGCAGGAAAATATGAAGGAGCGGTATGCGAAAACAATGAAGCAATGACGAGGCGAAAGAACATTTATTAGTTGCAGTCCTCACAGGAAATGGTTGCACGTACATATGGATGTAATCATCTAATGTGGTCTCAAGTGATTTCTTAGAGACTCGCGAATCTTCCGGAAGATCACTTAAATTTGATTTCGTATGCATTCGTTTCCCTTTAATCTAGCATCGGAAAAAAAGTCATATATTAAACTACAGCAAAAATTCTACCTTAGGTTCTCGCCTCGGTTCTCAGCCACATTTCGCCTCCGCCCTCTACGCCTCGCTCATGTGTTCGCTCGCCGAGTGCTTAGTGAAGGGACGGGAGGAGAAACTCATCAGAAGGCGGGATTATCCCTTCTGTTCAGGTAGCAATGGTAGATTCTGTTTAGTCTGTGAAATCTGCTAGGAGAGACGTGTAGATATTCCGTTGTTAGTCGAGATTGTAGAAAAGTTGTGTAGAATCACTTTTTTCAATCAGTCATTTTAGGTTATGTTTCTTTGAATTGCTATTTTTATTTGTTATTTTGTAGATCGGTAGTAGAGCTAACCAATGACGTGAGGTTCCCGCATAGAAAGGGCAGGACTTGCTCTTATGGGAGGTACACGTATCATAACTATATTTTTTTTAACTGACTGGCGCAACGATGAGCGACGGTTCCATGGTGATTTTGCCGAAGCTGAATGCTCACCGTCCATTCTTTTTGGCGTAAAAGGAAGTTTGGAAGGAAGTTATAGTCTGAATAAACATGGTATTCCCAGGTAGATAAGGTGTTTCGCTGAATATGAAACAACGATGTATGAAAAGAGATGAAAGAGCTTATATGCGAGCTGTATAATTGAGTCGAAACGACATGAAGCTCGGCACATACGCGTAAACGGGAGCATTTGAAACTGCGCGAAGAAGTTAGTGGCTAGGATCGAGGTGAACGGTTCAAACGTTTACGAATCCTCACTATTCTTCTGGTCCTTCAGACCCGACTATAGTCGAAGGTCAAACAGGGTGTGGCCAGATATGCTCAAATAAGGGCGGTGATTCTCTGGATTTTCCATATCACGTGTGACGAGCTATAGAAAATCCAGAGATGTGGTGATTCCTTGGGCCAAAGAAGCCGGGAAGAACACTGACTAGACGTTCCTGCAAAATTGGGCGTCAGCCCATGTCGCAAAGAGGACAATGGAGTGGTGTGAGACCAATCCTAAGGATTTCTGGACGAAGGGGCTTGCAGGTAAAACTCGCTCGATTTCAATCTTTTGGATTTTGCTGTCTGGTCGATTCTTGAGCAAAACGCCTGCTCTTGTAAGCACAAGTAACTGGACTCGCCGAAAAGAGCCCTTGATGAGGCATGAGGCACGGGAACTGATCGCGCGCATCCTCAAAAATCTCGAGAAGAGATTGGATGCTTGTATTGAAGCTAAAGGCGGTTTTTCCGTATGTGATATGTGAGAACTTACGTAGAAGTTTCTACCCATTGAATAGAAAAAATATTTCTGATTTGGATCAATTGGTGCAAAGTTGTGGATAGTTTTTTTGCGGGACACCTCATGTGGACTACCCTGTATATTTTACTTCACCACGGCAAAGATGAGGATAGCATTAGCGTTAGGCATTACGATCCAGCCCTTGCTACAAGTAACTCGAAGTAAAAAACAAGGAGCTCACAACTGATACGAGCGCGAGAAGTGAAACTGAGATTATGCTGCGTCTTGCTATTGTTCCATCGCCATTATTCATCTCAGAAGTCGTATCTCAGTTAACGACATGCTGGTACAGTATTTTAAAGGAGTTATATCTCGAGATGTTGGTTGCAAGAATGGTCAACACTGTAAATATCTTTCATCTGTGTATTGTAATTTCGTGTTTTCATTTGGATATAAGTCATTTGGACCAATGGTATAACTCCAGATGGCATCAGCGGCAAGAGGGGGACGAACCTGACTCAACCAACCTCACCATTCTAGTAACCCTTAAATGGCTGATCACTATTCGTTTAACACCGAAGAAGTCAGTACTCATCAACATTACAGTACATGTCTGATTCAGATGACAAATTGGCAAGCGAGTAATGAAGCCAAAGAGGTTCAGACTCTAAGGATAGCATCAACGGATCGATATTCAGCTGAACCTGGACAAGACGATTTTCATAAACGACTGATGGCTTTCTGATGCCCATTCATGCTCAACGGAACGAATATTTCCGAATGATCCAACTACTTACATTTAGGTCGGGAAATCAACATGACGAACAACCTGACTTCCAAGCTGGGCAAGAGGAAACGAGCGGTTTGGGGAGCTTATAAGAACTTCGAGAATGGAGTGAAGATGACCAGGAACATCTAGCTCTGTGCTCACCTAATCAACACCAACGCTTCTTGTTGCTTTTACCTATGCTTTGGAAACCTAGGAAAGGAAAAAAGGAAAAAAAAACGAAAAGGAACAATTCCACAACATACAACGTAATATAACTCTTCATCTCTTGAGATAAATCATAAACAACTTTACAGTTTCTAAAAAAAGTACGACAAGCATCATCATGTACATCAGGAAGGTACCGACATTACAAACGATCGATAATCACCACGTCAAAAAAACAATACCATGATACAATCGACACAATACTAAATGCAATAATACACGTGAGGTGTCAATTAAAAAACTATGCGCGTAGAAAGTACCAGTACGTACCATATGCAGTGAAATGAGCATAGCCTTAGAGGCGGGAAGTAGATCAAATGGTAGATCGAATGAGTATCGTTAGAACGAGCAAAGAGGGAGAAGACAAATTACGCAGACACTTGTCTTACTGATCACAACAATAATCCTAATATAACAATAATACTAACTAACAATGAAGAAATGAGAGGGATTAAATCCGAAACTTGTGACAACACTATTAACGAAGGAGTGGTGCTAGGATCAACAGGGATTATGAAGAGCTAAAAGTGAATGTAATATTAGCTCTGCAAACATTAAGCTCTATGTTTGCAGCTATGCTGCACGATCTACAGGAAAGACAAGCCAAGCGCTCTTTTGCAAAGCAATGGCCTCAACTGGGATTAAATGCACGAATCGGCTAAGATGGGCATCATGGCCTTGACTACATTTCCATAGAGAAACCTTCCGAACCCATTGAGGCGAAGACACCAGCCAATGGTTCAAAATCCGAATTGACTGCACTCAATTTCGATACTAGCGATTGCGCTGCGCGAGCTAGAAAAATAACACATGGAGAACAAGAAGATAAAATAATTTTACTTCCAGAAACACACCAATATCTGGATTCGAACTGTTCGCATTCGCATCAAGAAGTGGTCGGTCACTGGCCCACTGTTGGGCGAGGTTCTCGTCATCAGCCACCCGGTCGCACATCTCAAGTATCTGAACACAATCAGTTGATCCTAGACTCACATAAAAAGGCACACCACATAACTAAGTAACATACCTGCACCACCAAGTTGTCTTCAGTAAACGTCCGTAAGAGTTCCATCATGGATACTGTACTATTTCTAAAATTAAAACATAAGATGAGATTTATAAATGAATTAGACTTACTCCAAACAAAATTCTCACCTCACAAATAAAGCGACAGTTTTCTTAGCGCTTTCGTCGCACATCATAATTAAATTTAGAATTCGAAAGCAGGTGACGAGGGTATTGACTGTATCCTTTCGATTGGCATCCTAATAAATGACACATATGAGAAACTTGAAACCTTACAGGATGATGGAGATTTGGCCTACCGTGGCATCTGCTCTAACAGTTGAGATGACGTTAAAAATGACGGCAATGATGTTATCACCCTTATCTTCAAGGACGGTTTGCATTACCGTAGTGCCCCAACCAGCACAGCAGCTCAGCAGAAGAGTGATCAACTTAAGAAAAAACAAATATCAAATTGTCATTTAAGTCGATAAATCACTGGAAATCGGAGTGCAAAAGGAACACATACTCGCAAAACCCGATTTCTTATAACAGGGCTTCCATGAGAAAGGAGGTTCAGCAGGCAAATTTGGAGTGATTTCTAAAGGAAGACCGTACAATGAAAAAAATACTGGAAAAAATAGAACATCTCAAATATTACCTGCGATAAGCATGTATCTCTAGCCCTTGTTGCATCTGGTTTTAATGGCTCCATAATCAATGAGTTAAGAGACAGCAAAATATTGTCAACTAGTTCTTCTACCATAGCCTTTGTTTCCTTGGTTTGACCCCATTGCTCCAGACTGAGAAATTTGTGACTTTTGGCCGACACAGGAAAAGTTCGACACAAGCGAAAAAAAAACTTACTTGGAGTATTGATAGCACAATCTTGTGAATATTTCGAAAGCGTTACATTCTATAAGCAGCCTCTGCAAAACAACGGCAGTTGTACATTGGGTTAAAATACAAAAGATTTGAAACCAAGATGTACCTTGTTGACAGGTCTATTAGCCATAACGTTCACCAAGAAACCAGAACTGTACCTTCGAACGAAGAGATCTCGATCGTTTGATCGACACAGGATATCTAGCACCTGAACAGGAGATTAGAGTGAATAAGATACAGAAAAACTAAGTAGTGCTCTCATAAATTAAACTATTAGTCACAAAAAAGGGGAGAGTTCGACCAAAAAGATTCAGGAATTCGAGGAGATAAAAAGAAAATGAGGCCTTATTACTAAATTAACTGCGCAACTAACTAACCTGTCGAATAGAAACCCTCAAGTCCTGATCATCCACAGTTCTTACATCACTAGCCAACGCAACAAGATGAATTCCTTCACGTAGGACATCTGTTGATTGGAATAGACGTTCACATACTTTCTAAACAACATAAAATGAAATAATCCATACGTAGTCGTATGTATCTACATGAAATAGTATATAACAATCCGTACAATAATACATTCAAATATCTGAACAATATAAAAAGTAGTTTGGTGAGAGTGCAACAAACTTGTAATCCGCCACATCGAACAAACATCTCTGCTGCGGTCTGACTAGCCATTACAACATTAAGCAGGGCGAATATTCGATATAAAAGACGTCCTTGATCCCTAGCGTTATCTGCTAGAGCTAATAAGCCACCCTGTGTAGATCCAACAAGTAGTTCAATGAATCGACCGCCATATGACTGCACAATGTGTTGCTGTAATGAATTTAAACTAACAGTACTGTCAAAAAGTGGAAAAGAAGAGAAACAAATATGCACAAAATTTGAAATTAAGTCATAAGGATGAAATTTCGAAAAAAGGATACCTTAGCACTGTTGTCCTTTCGGGCTAAAAGTTGAAGTGAGTGAAGCACAAACAACGTCCTTTTACGATCCGGCTTTTCTTTCAAAATATGAAGTAAAGCATCGAGCACCTGAAATTCTCACGATCACAAGCCAACAGCAGATCCTTAAGGGATACTTACCGCTCCAGGCTGTATCTGTTTGGCATATGTAATACATTTAGCTCCTTCCGGACCACTATAGTCGAAGAGTGTATGAAGAGTAAGTGCAGCTGCCCAGTTCAAATTCACCCTATTGTGTGTATAATAAATTCCCCGTCTTTTACTTTAAAAAAAAACATGCAAAAGCCAACAATTTGCTTACTTGGCAAAGTGAGCAATAATATAGATGAATTCTGCAGTGTTCTTATCGGATGCTACATGCATAACAACTCTTAATGTTGTTGGATTTCTGCTGAGATAAAATATTGCGTTAAGCAACAAATTGCTCGTTTGCAGTGAGTTCTGGCGACGAAACTGAAAAGAGAACATTCACGATAAGGAAATTCGAAAAAAAAAGAATAGTAAATTCTAACATGAACACTCACATTAGGATCAGCTGTGTTCTTAAGTAACTGAGCAATTAAAAGTAGCAGCTTATGTACACTAGTCATGTCCACAAATTGAAACATATTCCGCTGCGCATAATGACATATACATTGAATTATTTTAAACTGCTAGAAAAAAACATTTGAGAAAAAATGTAGTACGAAGACGGATACAACGAAATACTATATAAAATATACCATAAAACGTGGTGCAACTTACATCATTACTGTAGAAGTTGTTAATGGAATATGCAACATTTCGTCGAACTTCTTGAATCGTAGCTGGATCAACGTTTTCCGTGCAAGGCGGCGTAGAAGCCGAGGAGGAGAATTGTGACTGCGGCCGCTGAAAATTACGAGGAGTAGCTTCCCAGAGAAAACGGATCTTCATGAAATTACAAACTATTGACTGAAAATTATGAATACTCACTAATTCAGTCAGGTGACTATCTTGGGGACAAGGGGCTGTGCTTGCATTTAGCGTTGTTTGAACGCTCATCACAGAAACAAGGTCATCCTGCATACTCACATGAGACATTACAGAAGGTGCTGCGGAAGGAATCTGAACAGAAATTTTGAGAAAAAAATGACCGCTACACAATACTGAACGAAAGATGAATGAACTCACAGGTGAATTTGCGTATCCTGACGTATACGGTCCATGCATCCAATGGCTGGTATGGTCCGTTTGAGGTACACGAGATGGAGAACGAGGATAACTTGGTGGATACATATGTTGCCTAAATTTCAAAAATCATGAGTACTACAACCCGGATAATACAGAATTGTATGAAATAATTAGAATTGGAATAGCACAATCAAAATTTACATATTCGGTCTGCAGGACGGTGGATATTGCTGCATCATTTCTGGTTTTGGATATTGTGGGAAACGAGAAGTTGAAGCAACCTGGAAAAGAATACTTGACTGATAACTAATAATCCAAGAGATCCAATAAAAGATTAGCACCAATAAATCAAAGGTAACAATTGCATTAAAAATCAGATCAGAATCAACGATAATGAAGAAAAGTCCGAACTCGTATCATGTTGCACAAAAGTATACGGTTGTCAAAATAAACAACAGCCCTTGTTGACCAAATGGAATATCATGAGTTTATATGAGCTATACAGAAATAATTCAAAAAATGACATCTCAATTGAAAAAGCAATCTGTTATATGAAACAAGACGAAGAAATTATTCAATAAAAGTGTTCCAAAGTGTTCCAAATAATCAAAAAAAAAACACGCACACTAAAGAATTCAAAGCAAAATAAGGTACAAAGAAGAGACAAAAAGATCTGTCAATGTATTGAATCCTGTAATTCCGAATCAACGGAAGTAAAAACAGTTGAAATCTACATTGGGAAGTCAGAAGTTGAAGTCCTCTTTGAAGAACTGATCTCAGACCCTTCGACAACTCTCACATCTTATCAACTCGAGCTCGTTTTTTGTTGTTCAAATTAGGAAGAACAGGGCGATAAGACATCATAACAAACAACTGGGAAATTACCTGTTGATCATACGCTCTTTGCGCATCCATAGAAAACAGGAGAAGATTAGTGCTTAATGCACCGTTCCGAAATGATCGAAACGGCCAATGATCGTTCAAAGTTTGAGTCCTGAAGTGATGATGAAGTTCTCGTAAAAACAAACGTGTCTCCCGAGAACTGTTGCGCCTTTCTGAAAGCGATACAAGGAAAAAAGTACGGACTATGCAAAAAAGTAGTAGTCGTATATACGAGAGTAGCTAGCAATTATAAGGAGAGGTCGTGCAAAATCTACCATATGTTAGCAATCAACGATTGAGGTGTGACTGTGTGGAACTCGGCATGTGTTTACATATAGTTAATTAGGTTCCTGGTGATATTACAATGCCAATCGATAATAGAAATAGGTTTTTTGTTCAAAAAAACCATCGAACAACAAAAAAACAAGGAAATTTGGTTGCAAGGTTCAAACTCTATTATGTAATCAAAAAAGGAGGAAAACAAAAGTAAGAGGAGATAGTGGAAGGAAAACGGATGAAGGGAAAGGTAAGGCTGGCATAGAAACCTATCCAGAAAATCGCGACATCGACGAAAATGTAAACAGAAAGAGGTTGAAACGAGTGGAATACTTCCGGCTAAATTACGGTCGGCGGAGAGATTCAAATTCTAGCGTCCCCCTCCAAACGACCCTGATGCGATGTCTCGCGCCCTCCGTCGCCACCGCAGTGCTTGCGCGGCGTCGGCGTGCTGCGTCTCCGCGACAGTGCGCGTGTACCGTGTGTCTGCGTACTCTCGTCCTCTCCTCGGGCCGCCGGGTTGTGCCCTTCTGGCTAACACTTGATATAGAGAACCGTACAGAAAAACGCGTCGAGTACCTCTGCGACCTCAGCCACATTGTGGCCCTCACATTGTGGGTCACTAAGTGTCGCCTGACGTAGTCACAGCTCGCTCACATTGTCCACACGCACAGACAGCTGATCCTCGATGAGATAGTGGACTGTTCGAGGTCCCAGCGCGACCGCAAAATTAGTGCGTCGAATCGGAGGTCCTTCTCGTGCACTTACTGTACTTGGTGCTGGAATTCAAATCTTCCACCACGAAACGAACGAGTTTTTCGTCGTAGTCGTCGCCATAAAAACGAGCGCGCGCGCCTGTCCGTCCGACAACGCGCATTGTGGCCTTCCACGGAAAATGGTGGCTGGCGGTTGTGTGCTTTTCATAGTTATCGATCCGTATCAGGACTTCTACTGACTGGTTGTGGACACACGGTTCATTACAAGTTACTATTGGTGCTTTCAAATTCTCAGGAAGTCCGAAATTCTTAGGAATTCGTGGTTGTGGGTGGCCAGGCTTCTACCGCAGCAGAACTGTACTCGCTACAGTTGCTACTTATTACCTGTATCTTTATCAGTATGATGAAGATGTTCACGTGATTTTCACGTTACCACATCATTCTGTGTTAATTGCTGGAAGAAAAACTAGAAGAACATCATCTAATACAAAATTCCTAGGAAAATTATCAAAAAATCTAAGAAAAATTCTTAAATTGCAGCGAGATCTTCTAAGGAGTACTGGCTCAAAACCAAGTTTGAATATTCTCCTAATATAGTACTAAGTGACACGTTTAGCAAGAAGTCCACAGTCGAAGGAGATGTTTATGAAATCGGCAATATCAATATTTCTGAAGGAAAAAACTGCGAGACAGAAATCTCAGCACCAGAAGTCTGATGTTCGACATTGGCTGGACCTTCAGACTGGAGCCCATGTAATGTACCTAGGAGAAGAAAATGGTTCATCTCCCTAACGGAACGATACCTCCGACCACCTGCATTTCCATGCCACAAGGATTTTTTTCGTTGTTGTTGTTGCTGCTGTTATGGCACCAGATATGCACCAAATTACGTAACGTGTAAACAAATCCACTATAAGCTTTTCATTGCTCAAGATTCCCAAGGTCATTCGGAGCAGCAGTGGTAGTGTTCTGGAGATGTTTTGGTTTTGGAGAACTAACCACAACATTTCACTTAATCTTCTATTTTTCGGATATCTCGCGTTTTTCCTCTGCTCTCTGAACCACTATGAATTAGAAGAATTGATTTATGTGCTCACTTTGCCAGTCGATTTTGCACCTTTTCACAGTAAACACCTCCCGAAAGAACTTTCGCCCTTCGTTGAGCTTGTGGTCATAGAAGAGAGGAGACAATTACACTCTTTTTATTGCACATAATCTCGTAATTGGTTCCAATTTCTTCGGAAGATCCGCTCTCAAATAAATGTTGGACCTTAAATCATTACATGTGTATTTCTCGGATATTTTGCATATTCGTTCTGGACAATGGTTTTTTCGTCAAAAAAAAAAACTGCTCACCGAAATTTTTAATCGTTTTGATGCTGATGGAGACGGATAATGCGTTGAATATCCTCACTCGTCACACCACTATAATCAGGTCAAAACTATCCAAACTCTGAAGCCGGATTTACGAAGGAGCAGGAGCGAGTTCGATTTTTCCCCCGTGCTCATATGGTCGGGTAAATGAGAACCTTCCCCCCTAACCTCACACGATGGAAATTTCAAGATTCATATGATACCAATTTTGCGGCTGAAACTCGCCCACTTAGTGGTGAACTAGGAGCCTTCCTAGAAACTTTCATGAATCGGGCTCCCGGCGTAGTTGCCTAGGCGCCCATAAAAGAAAAAAAAATTTTTTTGAATAAGGAAAAAAGAAAAAAACCCCCAGATGCGTCTTAAGCTGCACAGTGGCGCGATCGAGGTATAGCAGGGTCAGAACGACATAAAGTACGTACGCAATTGCGTACGCGGCTTCTCTCGAGGCGCTTCAGTGGAGCGTAGTGGCCACGAGCGTGGTGAACCCCTTGCTGGCACCACTCATCGCTGCAGTTTGCTAAGGTCCCAACTCGGTTCCAACTGTTGCCTCCACCGCGACGTTTCAAGCGCGTACGCAATTGCACTGCAACCACACTCGTCACTCATGTCGTTTTGACCCGACTATAGGACCCACACTATCTCCACTCATTTCTGCAGTATCTGCTATGATCATGTCTCGATCACATTCGTGCCCGACTGCACCAAGCTTCGGATTCGGAAGTTTTGGCCAGACTATACAACTGAGTCGGAAATTTAAAATTTGTGGTGCATTTCCACAACAGAAGTAACGTGTGCCGTAGAGTGAAAGCGACATGAATCACGGTGCAGTTGCATAAGCGGTTGCGTGCAAAGCGGTGCGGTGGAGCACAGCGGTTACGATCGAGGGAAGGTCTTTATTATCAATTGACGCAGTTCGCAATGGTCCCCGATTCCAGCCGCTCTCTTTACCGCGGCGCTTCGAGCGCAGCTGCAGCGTGCTTCATGTCGTTATGATCCCACCATATTTGTTGAAATGGTTCGCTACCAACTGAAATGACTGCGGCTCAGGTACTTCGTGATCCCTCCACAGGCACCATAATTCCACTCACAAATAGAGGATAAAAGATGAAGTGTATGGCGTTAATCAATCCGCTTGGGATGCACCACTGCGTTCACATCCATTCAAAATCTTTTGAGGTTACGAACATGTAACTGGAATATACAGTGACTTGCGGGGACTACTCGATGTGTTAAGTCGGTGTTTTTATCTTCTCAGACAAGTTTGATTTAATTGACCAATTTATCTACACCGTAAAGATGAAAGGCTTGGTGAGCACTTGGGCGGGTTCGGACCTCCTATCGTGCAGACATCGAAACCACTTATCGATCAAAGGCATCACCCCACGAATCTGGAGCGGTGGGGGTTTCAGGTGGGTTATACCTATACTTGGTCGTAGATTATGGAGAGAAGGGTGATTCCGACCATTTTTTCCTAAGTGACGTAAAAAACGGCCCGGAAGATACTTTGCATGGCTGGCGCGCTCCAGTCGAACTCCTTGTAGAAAAAAGTACCCCAGAATGCCCGAAGCCGTATCTTCCGGGCCGTTTTTTACGGCAATTAGAAAGAAATGGACGGAATCGCTCTCCTCCCCATAATCTACTATGCCGTATACGAATACTCCACCTGAAATCCGTACCACCTCAGATTCGTGGAGTGATGCCTTTAACCCGCCCGCCCTAGCACAGCAAAATAAGGACATGTGATGTGCTTCAACGACAACCGTTGGACCAGAGCCGTAAGCGATTGGGCTCCACGCTATCGTTTAGGGCGATATTCAGCGCACCACAGAAAGACCGCCGACCCGATGGTCAGATTTTCTTCAAAGTCCTTGAAAGGAAGAGTAGATGCTTTTCGTGTCCCACGCGAAAGGAGAAACCATTGGGCAACTCTGGCACACGATCGGGGCAAATGGAAAGATTACTGGTGCCAGCTCGAAAAACAAAGGTAGTCAGGGTGATCATACTCATCACCTACACCTCTAACTTTATCTTTTCGTGAAGAGATCCCAACTTCGTTAACTTCCTCATATGTTGACTTCAAATTGCAGTCTAGACTGAATGAATAATTTTAATAAGTTCGCAGATGGGATCGTAATGCAATGAGTAACAAATCGTCACAGTGAAGCACACGATACTTCACTCCCAACACTGTTCAAAAATTCTCCGTCGTCCAAACAAGGAAATTGTATAAATCGCTCTCCTTTAAGCTGTATTTGATCGCTCATGGTCTCCTTAGTGGGTGTGTAACAAATTCGCGGCAGATATTCATATAATTTATTCTGTGATTGTCACAGCTCTAGAAGAAAAGTTGTTTTTCTTTTTCGCCGTTTCTGTACCATTGCGTTAATACGTTGACGGAGCCAGAAATTTATGCATGACATAGCTTTTTGAAGCAATCGAGAAACATTCATTTACTGCCATAATCATTTTCGTCCTACTAAATCATGCAAATGCGTGAATGTCAAGTACCAATCAACATAACTGCTTGAAAAACGTGTTTCAACGAACAGAAATGTAAACGCAACCAATTTCTTGCTTATAATTTTGTATGTGGGAAAAACCTGAACAAAACAAACATAAACTTTCCAGGTGCACCAGTTGTGCTTCCCTTGATGTACGACACACGCGTAGTGGTTATAACCAGCGCAGAATGTGTTCAGCTCCGGATGAGGGTGGCGCATTTGCCATAATGCAGTCTCTTTCTCTACTTCTTACGCACCACCTCTTTCTGTGCCCTGCTCCGATCAAAAGCGCACTGCATTTACTCGGTCGGTCGAACATCCGGAGAAAACTGTGTTTGAATTCTTTTGTTTTCAAAGTAGGATACTTTTCATCTGGATTATTCGGCAGATGTCAGAGCAGTAACGATGGAGAGATAATGGGCAATGCAAGTGGAGGAAATCTTTAGCATATTAGTGCCGTTTGCTTATTTATTTCCTTATTTATGCATATAATTAGCAAGCTCAATGGCGTCCCCAAAAAGAGATTGGTAAGGACAAGTAAAGTACAAGACAAATACAGTGGATTGATAGTGAGAAGACAGAAAAAATACAACGAGCACATGTATATACATTTAAATATGTACGAGAATACAGTAATTAGGAGAGTTTTCCTGACAATTTTCATCGACTCACATGCCAATTTATAGAGTGTGTGGTAGTGTGTAGTCGAGCACAAAATTCTTCTCGATCTCATTCTATGTCTAGTGAATTTTGAGAATTCTGACGCTTGAAACTAGAACAATAAGATTTTGTTTTTTTTTCACCGTCAGTGGTCTCATTCTCAGCTGTCCTGCTCCGAAAATCTTTGACCAAAAAAGACTCGGTTGGTGTCGTGGAGACACTTCATCCCGGCCATCGCTTGTTAATGTGTCCTGAGTGGGAGACGGGCGCTTTTCGGATGTCCCTTAGCAGTAGTTAGCCTCAAATTTGTCACTCGGAACGATTCATGCGAAGCGAGTCTATAACGACATTAGCTAGTCCTAATATTTATAGTGCCAATTGCAATGAATCTCTGAATAGATGAAGTTTCGCGAAATGTACGATTTATCCGCTGATACGGTTTTGAACGTGACTTTTGCTAGAGCTCACGGAAGCTTTTAGCAAGCCATAATCCAGGAAGTATCGAGAGGACCAGAACGAGCTGTGTGCGCTCCGATGTCATCTTGAAGAATAAGGATTAACAGAGATAGTCACAGCATCGCTCATTTTCTAGCTGAGACCTGCTACCGTTCTTTAGTCTCATTACTAGTAGTAGTGGGACAAAAATCCCTTGGCGAATCCTTAGCAGATTGACTAATGCCAGACATCTACACATTTACACTTTTTTAAAATTTCTCTCCTTTATTTTTCCTTTTTTAAATTTCTTTCCTTTCACTGGAACAAAAGAATAAAGTGTACGGCATTGATCAGTCATGTTGGGAATTCGCATTCACGTTCCACTTCAACTCAGAATCGTTTGAGGTTTATGAATGGTTGTGCAGAGTTACAACGAGTTGCTGGGGAGAGTAAAAGTCTAGTACCAATTTTTCGACCCCGGCGGATGAAAATCTTGGTTGTCACTTGGGCGGTTTCGAACCAACAATCGATCGTGCAGTCACAATCGAACCTCTTACCAACCTACCCTTAGTGTTAGTATTTCTATTATTTTGTTATATATTTTATCCGTTATCTTACATTTTATATTTTGTTATTTTAATTTTTTTACTTATTATTACTATTATTTGTTATATTATTGTATTACTATATTATTATGTTATTAAATTGTTTTATTATTATTCAATATATTTATCATATTATATTAATTTATTATCCTTTATAATTATTTATCTTAATTTTATTTTATTTTTTCTTTGGCTTCACTAAAACTTGGAAAAAGCCAGAACAGTTATAATGTCAAATGCTCTCTGCCTTTTCTTTCTCTTTCCTTCTTTCTCTCTCTCCCTCTCTCTCTCTCCCTCCCTCTTTCTCTCTTTGGGACGAGTTACTATTCTATAGAGGAGTAACCAACCTATCATAAATTGACCGTGATGCAAAGTTACACCGTAATATTAATCGATCACACATACACCTTAAAAGATTGAGGGATTGTGCCGTTGGCATTGCTTTTGGCTGTTACGACCTGTTACAAGTGACATCTGAGATCGATTACAATTATCTAAATTGGTCATAATCTTGAAGGGGCGAGGAACGTCCATTATGAGAAAAAAAGGAATCAGTTGAAAAGGAAAAATTCTTATTTATGCAGAAGGCGAACACGCTGAAATGTTTTGCGAAGAATAAAGGATTACAAAGATCTCGTGTTCAGCTCAACTTAAGAAGACAATTTCTTACTAAGCTGCTCAAGCCCATTTGAGAAATCAGGATTCTATGTTTATTATTATTTTATGTAATTATATATTATCTTATCTATTTTATGAGTATTTTGATGTAGGAATTAAAATTGGATTAAATAAATGAATTTAGTAATATAATTCAGCGATGAAACCTAATTACCATGCAATAACGTATTTTATAGCGACAAGATATCCCTATTGTTGTTTAAATAGCAAATATATGAAGCATATAATATATAGGAGCATAAAATATGGGAAAAAACTTTTCCTTTAAAACAAAGGATTTTCACTGTACCTTTTTTTCCACTATATCAATAGCAACCGTTAAGTCCTCTCTTCTCAAAACCGCATAATTGTGATCTTGATTCATGTTTTAAAATTGAAAAAAAAAAACCTTTAAAAGACAAAAAAATAAGATGACGCTAATCTTTCATCGGAAATGAGCGTTTTTGCAGATAATCGTATTCGTATTACCTTTGAAGTTTGGAGAGAACGATTTTTTTTTTGCATTTGGAAGTCCAAAGATCACTGTCTTTTTTTAAAATTAGTTAAACTGGCACAAATTGGCTCTATTAACCCTTTGTCGGTAACAATAGAATTTCCCGTCAATTTTTCCGCTTTCAAGAGCATCTGCGTTGTGTTTTCACGAATGTCTTTGAACTTTCTGACCCGGATCCCAATCTGTATGATTGCCTATTCTCACAAAAGACACTACCCATATGAGAACGTACTATCTACCGGGGGAGGGGGGTTTGGTTATCTAACTCTTATGAGCCGGACCATTACAAGAAGAACCACTCATCTTTAACACTTTTGTGGTCATTGCCGATATTTGAGATGAAAGAAATAAACAAAAACATGTTATAAAAAATATATGGAGAGTCCTGTATACCAAGGCATCATACTACGAAATTGACAATGCTGGGATCTGTACCCGAAAAATGACGGTTACAGGTGTAGGTAATGAGTGTGAGCACGTTCACGTTTAATTTCCCTTAATCGTCCCGAAGAACGGTGTTCCTGTGCGAATTTTCCTAAAAGACACCTTATGACGTCATCTTTGTACGCGCTCCGTTCCCCATAGTTGCCTATCCATTGGTTTAACTTCTGGAATAGATCGATTAGGAAACCTCATTGATTATCAGCCGCTCGTTCGCAGATGCAGCGTGTGTGCAAGGGTGGCGCATTGTAAGGTGTCTCGTACGGTAATTCGTGCAGAGAAGCCGTTTCCCACGCCCTCTTTCGGGACAATTAGGGGGAACTCAGCAGGAGCATTCCATACGCGGGTAATCTATACGTCTATCCTTATCTTTTCGTGAAGAGATGGGAAAATAGTCATTTCCGTGGTATCTTGTCTTTAACACTGAGGAGAAATGAGGGAGGGTGGATTAGTAAGAGTAAACGATGAAAGGTCTGGTGTTAACCAGCACATTTCGGATGTGCTAGAACTGACCGATTTCAAGCGCTTTGAGATTAGCTTCTAACAGCAAAAAACTCTATTATGTTCGATATTTTGACCCTCTTGGGCCGAGACATTTCGGCTTCTAGTATTTACTCGAATAGTTACTTTTTGCTACTGCCATTTGGTCGTCTATTCATTCTGGTCTTCGAGCAAATTTTATTGGAAAAAATGACCTGTTCAAAAAACTATTTTAATTTCCCTGTCCTTTTTTCTGAATCGCGTAAGACTAAGTGACTTTAGAAAATAATTATTCTATCCCTTTTTCGTCCGAAAACATTGTGTTTGTCAGATTTTCTGCAGTTGTTTTATTTTTTAAGCTTGTTACTTTTGAAAAAAAAACCTCCCTAGTAGGAAAAGGGGATAATTTTGCATCCTTCTTTTCGGGGTTTCAAATCTAAAATCATATGTTCCTAGCTTACTCGTACTTATCCATTCAAAATTCATACTTATTCTAGGTAAAAAACATTCTTTAGATCTGCGTCAAATTCTGTAAAAAAAGATATCTAGGAGAACCAGGAGACGAAAACTGATAACATAATATTTATCTTAAACGCAATTCAGAAGCGGAATATTAATTATTTCCTAACAAATCCAGTTTTTTGAGGAATTGGATTTCCTTAATCAAAACGCTCTGTAAAGGCCGTATAATGAGCCGTTTCTAGATCTTTCTTTTTTTTTCCTCGTGGCAAGTGTAGTAAGAAATGGTTCTGGTTCTGGGTTTTGGTTAAGTGATGAGAAAATGTTTGAAATAGGAATAAATCAAATCAAAATATTGGAAACTAGATGTGTTTCCAAAAAGAAAAGTCGAAATTTAGCTGAGGAACAAGTGGGAAATCAGAAAATCGGTAGCCGACAATTGGCATTAAAATATTTTCATTTTATTCTGTTCTATTTTTATTCTAAAAGCTATTAAATGTCTTTAAATAGTGACCAAAGCACATTATACCACAAAATAGAGAAGTATCAGCTGCATAGGTCGAATTACAGAAGAACATCCAGAAAAAAACACGAGAAAATTCACATTTTGTTCCTACAACATGACAAATGGACCCAAGTTCGACACCCGTTGAGTCAAATTTTTGCAAGAGTAAGAAACTTGAAACCTTGAACCTTGAAAGGATGAAAAATTTAATTATACGCAGTTTTAAGCAGTTTAAAAGTGGGTTAAATGGAATTTAACGACCAAAAAAGCTCAGGGTCTGTGCACATTATTAGGTCTGGGAGATCACGGATAACATCGTCATAAGAGGACTAAAAGAAAAATTTTAAGTTGTTTCTCAGAAAAGGTTTGCCTTAAAAACAGTCACATCGCGCTTTTGCTCACCTCCTAGCCTTTCTGAAATTTTGATGGGACAGAATTTAAAATTTTCCGACTTTTTTTGGATTTCTCCTATCTAAAATCTGAGAAAATCAGATGGTCCGGAAGGAAGAAATTTTGCACAGAGGGGTTTTCTTAGTCCCACTATCCGGATGTATGGGCGATTTTTCAAACTTCTGATTTTGATTCAATTGGTCAAATTCAGTAAATCCTACGTAGAATTAAATCACTTATCTTTCAGAAGTGGTTCCAAGTTTCTAACTCTTGCAGAAATTTGACTCAGCCGTACCTACGAGGTCTCATTGTTACATTACCAACATGTTATATATTTTCAAAACAAAATGTTGGGGTTTCCATACTGTCCTACGCTTGAAACTGAACAAAATCTTTTGTTTCTATGTAATCATTTAATATTATTTATTGTTTTATATTGTTGTTACTTATTGTTTATTGCATTGTTTATTTTATAATGTATGCAATTATCTAGTACTGCGTAATATTTTATGCTGATTATCATGTTATCCTTCATTCGCTACTGCCACCGCACACTCCCTGACGACTCCTTTCCCCTTGCATCCCAACACTTCGGCGACCCCCCGATGGGAAAATCCCATCACACGCTTGACCCTGCACTATGTAAGTTTGCGACCAAGCAGGAAGCGAACCAAATAGTGTTCTATTCCATGCCTGGGGAAGTACGGAGCTGATGATTTAATATCCATCGTAGTTATTTTCAGAAAAAAAAACCTATATATGGTTGGAGTTCATTTCAGCTGAGATATCATGAGTGAAAATAGGGCATGGATGTCAACTGAATCGCCAGTTTTCCCTCTTTATACTTCCAAATATACAAATGAGAACCATCTGATCAAGAAAGCACATTTAAAAAAACAGACGAGGTGCTTAGTTATAAAACTGGAGCTCTTTTTCAATCATCAGCCCCTTTAGGATGCTCCGTCACCGCTCGTTTAGAGGCATCACCCCACGAATCTGAGGTGGTAAGGATTTCAAGTGGAGTATTCGGGCCGTTTCCTACGCCAATTAGCAAGAAATGGACGGAATCACTCATCTCTCCATAATCTACAATCCCGTATACGAATACTCCACCTGAAATACTCCTACCACCTCCGATTCGTGGGGTGATGCCTTCAGAGGCAGTGTATCACGACATTGACATAGTACGGAAACCGCAGGGAAACCTTAGAATTTGGGTTGTAGATTATGGAAACTAGCGTTGTTACAATCAAATTCCCCTAATCACCGTTTAAAAAAAACGTGTGGAAGAGGTCGTACTTTCCTACGAAATCAGTTGCAACGCGCCGCATCAGCGAGCGAGCTGTTAAAGATCAATGATGCCTTCTCACCACCCTCCTCAAGTGAAAGCGTTGAATCGGTTGCTGAAGGAACTGGAGCGTGTACAAGAGGGCGCGTTCTAACGAAACTTGTAGGAAATGAAGCGGTTCCCACGCCATTTTTTAGGGCGATTAAGAGGAATCAAGCAAGGATTCGCTTATAATCGTAACCTACAAGCCGAACTATACGTTCTTCTTGGGGTTTTCGCTCCGGTTCCCTCTTCTCCGCATCAATTTTGTGATACACTTCCTTTAATATACTTCATACTTATCTTTCCAAGAAAGAAATATATTTATGAGTGGGTGGGATTCATGTTCTTTTCTCGTTTAATTCTTTAAGGTAAGTTTTACCTTGGATTTTCGAGAAAACACTCCCTCAAACCCTCTGCTCGAACGTGTTTAGAATATACTGGACCATCAGTAGTCTTTATGGTAGTGTTATTGCAATTGAAAGACTACGAATTCCAATGAAATCGAGAATCACTAAAAATTCGAATGTTTGAAGCATTAGCATCATTACTACATTACATTCTAAACTATGACGGCATCCTTAAGGTAGGTTCTTGTGCACGCGGTGTCCTTTCCTAAAGTCCCTCGAACGAAAAAAAAAACACTTAAGCTCGATGGCTGACTACATCTATAGCTATAAAATACGTTAATAGCCGTTAAAAAGCCCAATCTAGCATTAACTGCAGCAGGCAATTCGCCGAAATGACTCCCGTGTCGATCGAAATCGTGGCTGGCTGACTTGCTTGCTGCTGAGATTTTCAAAGAATACCTCACTGCACTGCGATGCAAGAAGAGAAAAACGGGGGTGAAGAGAGCCGGTGGGTACGAAATACCTACACCTCCTATGGAGAACGATTTCTGAAGCTCAAAATAACTTCTCGATCGCTTCTTGAAGTGCTCCCTTGACGTCGTTCCTACCCTCCCCCGATCGTTTCCATGTTCAGATTACCTCGCCTGGTCATGAAGTGATTCCGATTGCGAGCATTCTACAGCTGTCGTTTAACGCCGTTAATGCGACACAAATGAAAGTTTTCGGTCATCTCGCTCATTTCTTTTCATCTTCACCGACACCGACACTCGACGACGACGGCGGCATCGCCTTTGAAGCTCGGGCGCGGCGGTCGCGTCGCGCCGTCGGCAACTTCAAAGCATCGCCGCAAGGGCGTCGCGGCTCGCTCGCCCTCTCTCTCTCTTTCGCGCTCAGCAACCACACATTATCCGCTCGTACACTTCGCGACGGCCTCAGACAACCGAGTTTCAGCAGGAACCCCATCACAACGAAGGTTTCTGCGCCTCCTGTACCGAACCGTCTTCACACGTCATTTCACAAATCCCCTGGATCAAAGTCGTCAACAAACAAGCACACACCACGTCCCGCTTCACGAATATCGTCGCAGGTGCTATCGTTCATCTACGGCAGGCTTGCTGTTGTTCGCTCTCGTTTCTTCTTTTCATTTGTGTTATTTTTCTTCCAACGTAAAAATACGTCACGACCAGGATGCTATCCATCGTACCTTTTTAATGTCTACCTCTTTTATTCTGCTGTAAACGCCAACGTCTTCGAATGTGCTTAACTGTGACAGGGAAACACAGGCCTACTGTTCTTCCTCATCCTTATTCTCATCCCTCGACGAATAACTGTAACGAACACCAAACCTCCCCAGAAATAACTAGTTCTATTTAGGGGTTTTTTAAAGCTTGTAATTCCTGAAGAGGAGAAGCGAAAATAATTAGTTCGTTTAAAGAGCACTGCAACGTTTTGACAGTCACATGCGATGCATTTGATCTTTACCGTTTCTTCAGAAGAACTGTCAAATGCAGAACTTTACTAATCCCTAGGAATAAGTGGCTCTACTTTCTTCCAGTTTTCTTCTATTTTTTTTGTTTCTAGTGAAGCGAAGGAAAAATAATCCTTTCGTTTTAAGAGCTCGTGTTCGTTAGTTTAAAGGATAGTTTTGCTATTTTGAAATCATTCAGTCTACGACAACTCAACCTCTCGTAACAAAATGATAGAAACATAGCACCTCGCTAGGTAAATGAAGTAGATGAGAAGGAATAACCAGTTGTCTACTATTTCATAAGGATTCATATTACTTATAAACCTTTTGGTGAATAATGGTTATTTACTTCCTTTCAAGGGAACCTTTACTTTCCAGAACTACTATGCTTTTTTTACGGTAGTTCTACGGAAAATGAAGCATTAGGAAAGTTTGCCATCATCATTTTGAAACAAAAGAGTAGTGAGTAATATGCACAAGATCTGCACTCATTCGAATTTCCTCTCACATCCGAATATTTCGTAGGGGGCCTCCAATCTTATTTGTTTCACCGAGCATCACAAACAAGGTTGGAAACTCTTCAAGTGCTTTGTTTTCCTGAGAAACAGATTGGTGAAGATACTCCAATAATATTAGAGATGCATTTCCTTATATTTCTTGACTCGTGATTCATTTCCTTGTTTGCACTTAGGCTACTCACAATGTTTTTAGTCGCCTCATCATTGCTTTAGATTTTCTATAAGAGATACGTTAATTTTAATTATGTGAGGTCCTTTTTAATGATGTATATACGGAAATAGATATAATTACATATCTGCAACAGAAATAAATTGGAAAAAAACTTTCGAAACAAGTTTCAGCAATTAGTTCGAATTACGGTTCCGTTTTCGGTTCTTACACTTTTTTACAGTCGTTGTGACGAAGTGTGAAGGTGCGCCCCTAATTAGACTTCTTCTCACGTTAGTTGACGGCCCTTTGCGGCAACCGCTAGCCACTTAAACCGCCTGGGATATTCACCTCTTATATACGTGTGCTGATCTATCCATCAATGATTGTGGTTGATGTCAAGTCGGCGTAGATGGAATCAGTCGGCAGTCTTTGATGTCCGCCAGCCTTGTGCTGAAACTCTTCACAGTCTTTTGTATGCCTGTATCCGTGCATGCCTACTCAATCCTGTTTCTCTGCTCTTTTTGAAAGCTGAATCTTTACAACATTCTCTTGATTATTACATTGCCTGATGTACTTTCCCTCTTCCTCGTCGTCTTTTCTCATTCGCATCAGCTGAGTTACATTAATCGATCGACAATGTCGCACGTTTCCAGTAGGATGCCCTCGGAATGGGATCAGCCGCATATGCGCTGGACCCTTCGACTCGAATATGTGCTTTCGGATCGCACTGCCCTCGACGCCTTCAGGGATTGGCTTATGGCCAATTCGAATCCACAGGTATTTCAAGATCTGCTTCTACGACTTTCATAGTCATCTTATCTTGTTATTGGAGTTTTTTTTTTCGTAATATATTTGTATTATATTATTATACATGCTGTTACATTGATTTTACTATGCATATGCGAAGATACGTTATAAAGTGACTAAATGAAATAAGAAAGATGTTAGTTAGTTCTCTTCTAATTTTTGCTGTAAAGTTGCAAGTTCATGCGATCATTCTTCGAAAGAGCGAGGAAAGGCCTCTCATAAGTCTTAGCGAGATGCCTCTTGAAATTGATGTTGTTGGCTTGGAAACAAGGCTTTCTACAGATGTGAGAAGTAACACTTTTTTGCCTCAAGAAATCACTGGAATATCTGACGATATTCTTGATTCAGGGAGGATATAGCGTAGTGGATGTAGCGCAACGGAGATTCCTTTGTATCTGTATGGTCGATCGTTCAAAACTGCTCTGAAGCTGGGAAGTTAACGTCAATAAATTGGTACCATGCGTGTCTATAAGTAATAGCTTGATACATCAGCCAACACTCCCTAGTTTTTGTACATTTC
Organism: Necator americanus; assembly: GCF_031761385.1. Taxonomy (NCBI): domain Eukaryota; kingdom Metazoa; phylum Nematoda; class Chromadorea; order Rhabditida; family Ancylostomatidae; genus Necator; species Necator americanus. The sequence goes on along the minus strand of NC_087371.1, from coordinate 37,348,834 downwards.
TTAATCCGCTAAGTTGTTTTTGCCAATGAATTTCTCCGTCATCATTACATCAGTTTTTAGCCGTACTAGTCTTCACATTGGGTGTGTTGCAACACCACGAGTCAGTTAATTTACCTGACATGTTGGGTAAAATGTAGTTGGGAGCCACTCAGTGGCGCCCTTATTTTTTATGAGGATCAGTAAAATGTAAGCTAAAGTTAGTAAGAGAAAAAAGTAAGGTAGCGCGCCCCGAAATAAGGGGCGCAACTGAGTGCCCGCCACCCCAACCACATTTCCCCCGACATGTTTTGCTACATGGTACTCAAACTTCTTTTGGTATTTTTTTTTGAGTGGCCTACGTTTAGTAAAATTTCATTTCTCAACAGATTTATCTCCTCATTCGAGAATGAGGAGATAATTCTGTTGAAAAATGAAATGAATAAAATGCTAATGATCAAATCCTATTTATTAGAAAACGTCGAGAAGTAATTACAGCCTTTTTATTTTGGAGTATTTGCCAACCTTATACCAAAATTTACGAATAATGCATGCATCGGTAAGCTGAGCATCGCTTTTAATTTCCCAAACCCCTACATTTGTACAAAACCCATTTTTAACAGCTTAATTTTATTTTCGTCATTTATAGCATTTTTTAAGAAAGAATTTCTCGTCTACTTGCAAAAGTGCAGTTCCACCAATTTGTTGTTTTTTGTTAGTGGAAGATCCCCCAAGAAGTTTTATAAATTTCTTCATATCTGTGAAACTTTTCGTGTAAAACGAAATCTGGGTTTATCTGTGTGTGTATGTTTATTTAGAAATCTAAGCGGAGCAACTGAAATACATATACACATTGCTGGATCTTGCGAATGATATAGACTAGCTAAGATGGTTTATAGGGGTTTTGATCCATTTGTCATTCTTCTCATTTCTTTCTAGAAACGACAAGGATGGGAATGAGAAAGATTTTTTTGCCGATAATTCATGGGAATTTTTGGATAGAATCTTACAAACATTTCCTTCAGGAAAAGCAGGGTTCCTATGATATCAAGTGTGTCAGCTCCATTGTATTCAGAAATCGTACCGTATCTCGTCCCAGTTCTGCGTACGTTTCGGTTCCAACTATGTAGAATTGTTTAATTCTAGCTGTTAAAATCTATATGGGAGTCTTGATCTCTTTGCTATTTCTTTCTCAAGAATAGCGCTAAAAGAGAAATGAGTTTTCAATGAAAAAGAAATCAAACACAGTCACATACTTTCCAATCCGATGTTTTTGAGAGTATTGTTGAATCGGGGACCATTTTTTTGTGAGAAATATTAATTATTCGTCCGCACAAAATTTTGTGCCGAGCTCTAAACTGTCAAGTGATAGTGCTCTTTTTGTTAAGCAGTGTTCACCCCAAGGGAGATAGAGCCCAAACGGACGTGAAGTTGTGATATCTCCCCTATGTGCTTTCGTGGGCTCCTATGATTCTGCAATGTATTCACCCGGAATCGGCTTTGTAGGCAGCTTTGTGATTTTTGCTCGAATAATTAATAATAATGATTATTGTGCCACTTTAAGACCGGTGAGGGACGGAGACACGTAGAGGGCGATAGCTGACTTGTCTTTTTTCAGCCCCTGGAACTGCACTTTGCTGTCCTTGCTTATGACAGGATGTCAGCGCAACGAAATGCTCAAACATCGGAATTGGCTAGGTCAATTTACCAGAAATATATCTCTCTTCGAACTGCTTCATGTTGTTTCAACTTCATTCCCCATAAGTTACGTCAAGAGGTAGGTGTTAATGTATGTTAATTTTTCCAATGAATAATGATTCTGGAAAAGTAACTAATGCGAGGTGGCTTCCAGATTGGAATACGTCTGAAACAAACTGGCTCAGGATTTCCTGACCCTCGTCTGTTCTCGGCTATTTTGCCTTATCTTGATTCGTTCCTTCGACAGCAGCACGAACAATTTGTTTGCTCAGAGGAGTTCTTAGAAGCATTCAATCGGGTACGACTTCACCATTTCTCCATCATTTACGAATTTATTTAAAAAAAAAACTACCAACTAGATGTGATTTGTTTAGAACTCACAGCTTCTAAAGAAAGTAATCCTAACCAAGTCCAGCATTAGATTTACTGTTGATTTCCTCATTATGAGCACCTTTTTAGGTGAACATGGGTGTTGACGAAAGTGGCGACTTTCCATCGGAGCGACGTCGTTCAGGTGCCAGCTCGAAGAAACCGCAGCTCACTGCTGAAACTCTTATGAAATCTCGACACGATAGGGAACATGTCTTAGGAGAAAGGTGAGAACTTTTGAGTTCTAGTGCCATTTTATTCAGCCTTAAAACATTTTTCTAAAAATCACTGCTTGCCTCATTTGATATGTTTTTATTGGTAGAGAACCGCAATCCTTCAAACCTGAAATTCATTAGATGTTGGCTGGCCAACCATGAAGGCTACTCACATTCTTGAATCCTAAACTATTGGATATTATGAGACAGTGCGACAAATTTAATCTGTAGATTGGCGGTAGTTAATCGCAACCCAAGAGCTTCGAGCTTTTTGAGACATTGTGGAAGGCAGTCTCATCAACAGTCTTTCCCTCAATCAAAAGGTTACATGTAATCCTTAAGGTGCAACTTCAGAAGATTGCATCTAGATTTTGGAAATAAATGAAGGTCAACAAGGATACACATTTTTTGCTGAATATTCAAGCATACAGTTTTTCTTTTTTCCCCAAATACAATAGTTAGGTGAGATAACATCCACAGATTTAAACTTCTTAGTTATGAAAGTGCTTTTCCATAGAAACATACGATCTCCATTTCGAGCTTCTTTTTTTTGTTGCATTGTCCAATTAATTTTCTATGAGAATTCTTTCCACTATGAGTTGAGGAACAATATTTGTTTTTTTCGACGAAATGTCCTCCATTGTTTTTGTACCACTTCCACTCTACGACATCGTTCAGTTCTTTGGAGAAGATGTACCCGACCTCTAGTATGCCTCGCCCCTATGTATGTCATGCGACGACAAGTCAGAACGATAGTGCCGTTTCATCATCTTTCTCATCTGATGCCAACGGGCATCGTCCAGCACGGTAAGACCTTCCTCTTTTAGTCGTCTGTTCTTTTTTCACAAATTCTCAGTTTTTCTATTAATTGTTTTGATTTAGTTTGCGAAGTATTCGAGAGGAACATCTACGAGGGAATCCGACGACATTTGCTATCCCGGTACAGTGCCTTTGCAATGTTTACGCCTGACGGCGGTATTATTCCATTGTTCCTAGAATTTATGCATTGGTTCTTCGATTATTGCGATCGAGTACTTGAAAAATGAAACCTCCTATCTTTTCAAATGTTCGGGTAGTCGGATTTCCCAATGCGTCGATTGGATCCAATAAAATACTCGTCCAAATACTGATAATTGATGTTTATTTTCCTCGTAACTAACTTAAAATAAATCACTTGAATTCTTTAAAATAATTTAAAGAATTCCAGCGGGTCGAGCACCATTCGAAGACAGACACCATGCAGTTCGATCACAACACCGAAGAGGGTATGTTATTGTGTTTCCTTGGCTATTTTATGTACGGGTATAGCTGAATCATTCAGCTCACTGAACGTACAATTGAGATAACTATAATTGGCATGGGACGTGTAGCCCACACTTGGGGTCACTTGCTCTTGTTAATGTTTTATTCTAAAATTCCTCTCTGCTAACTCGTCAAACTGCTATCATCTTTCTGATCTGATTGAGAAGGTCTCCTTTTGAAAAGTTAATAACAACTTATTCGTTTCCTACAAAAGTGATTTCGAACTAGGACTGCAACGAAATCAAAGGATTATCATGCAAACTTTTACTCTACGAATTAAAAAAGGTTACGTAGAGCATGTTCGAAGAGACGCCGTGAATACAGCGGTTGGAATCGACGTGGGACCATTGCGAACTGCAGCAATGAAAGGTGATAGCATAGGTCCCGACTCGATGTTGATCGCTACGGTCCATCGCTTCGCTTTGAGTGCAGCTGCCTACGCAACTGCCCGTGCTTCATGTCGTTTTGACTCTACTATACGTAGCGTTTTCGCCAAATTATACTATAAATAAGAGTATTCAGTATCTGTGACCACTTCCTCCTTCCTACTACATTACACTACGCTTGCTCACGATCTTGCAACATAAATTTGTAAATTGTATTCGAGTCTCAAATTTGTTTCTACACAGGAAGGAAAATGTTCGCAGCAGTACTTTGTAAGAAGTTAAACCGTGTGCAAGCGAGACGCGAACGAAACGACGAAACCGAACGACAACTCAGAGACATCGAAGACAGAAAGTGTACAGTTAGTATTACTGACCACCAAGCTTAATATAACTTTTTCCTTAGTAAGAGTTCTGACTTCTAGACTCGTGAGCTAGTCTCAACATCCGAAGCTGTACACGATGTCGCATGTGATGATGACGACGATGTGGAATGTTATTTAGAGCGAATGCGAGAGGAAAGTTTGAAAGCCTCTGCAAATCGATCACCTCGTCATAATGCACTTTCACCTAGTACGTTTTTTCTTTTCTACTTGCGTTTGTATCAACCAGCCAACGACTTTGTCGTTGGAAAAAAAGTGCTCGAAAACATTCTCACGGAGATGTTGGAGGGTGCTGGTCACGAGAATATTAAGCCGCTTTCGCTGAAAAAGACGTTTGTTAATTTTAACGGTTTTTTGCCGTTCTACAATCTAATTCGAAGAACAGTAACTTGCACATGTATATAGTCGGGTCAAAACGAGATGTAGCACGGTCCAGTTGCGTAAGCGACTGCGCTTGATGCGGTGTGGTGGAGCGTAGCGGTTAGGATCGAATGAGGATCCTTGCTTGCACCATTCTTTGTTGCGGTTCGCAATGGTCCCACCTCGATTCCAGTTGCTTTCTCCGCCGCGCCGCTTCGAGCGCAGCCGCTTGTGCAATTACCCGTGCTTCATGTCATTTTGACCTTACTATATGTGAGTTTGCACAGACAAAAAGAAACGTAGGAGTGGTGTTCTCGCGAATCCTTTTTTTTCTAGAAAGAAAAAGGTCTACCTTCAAGAAAAGTCAGTGAATTTCTTCACATGATTTTATTTGATATATTTCATTATAGTACCTCAGCTTCAAGAATTGTTGAGTATTATATTGCATAGTAATGTTGCCGAAGTTTTGTACTGTTCAAGACGTGATTTCTTTCTTACCTTCAGGGCCTTTCTCACCTGAAAGAGATTGCAGCAAGATAATTTGCGGCATCAGCGGTGCATCTATGGGTACAATGTTGATGTCCAGTTATCAGCGGTCGACAAATCAGTTTGCTCCACCTCCTGCACCCAACACTTTCAACACTTCTGGCGTGTATTACAAAGAAATCAGGTTTTTCTTTTGTACATTACAGTTTCAGAAATTTTCACGTCTTTTGCAATATGTTTCGTTTTATTCAAATATGAAATAGCCTCGTTCGTGTCATTCGAATGTATTTCAGATCTGTGAACCAAGCGGCACCTATTTACGATTCTTCCGGAGTAGAATCAATGGCTCCATCTGCGTTTTCGGATACATCACGCGGTTCTCGCCGAGCTCCCATGATTGCACCCGGCCTCGACACACCTCGTAAAACGCGCCGATCCCTCCCATCTACAGGACAACGCTTGATGACAATATCTTATAAAGGTATGCATTCCAATTGCTACCTTTCATCAACTTTTTCACTTTCACTTATATCTGAGAATAGATAATAATTTCTGGATGGTGATTCCACACGAATAAGTGAGCTTCAGGGCTAACCATTTTATCAACATTTCCTTGGACAGTGCTCAGAGGAAGTATAATATTTAGTTGTATTTTCTTTTCCCTGTTTCTTTAAAACATATGGATGCGTATGAAAGTAATACCGTCATTTACCCAAAAGAATGCCGCTGCCGGGCTTTGGATGCGTTAGTAAACACCCGTTCAACAAACAAAGTTTTCTCTGCCTACGTGTTTCTGTCGCAGTGCAGGATTTGTGCAAAATGAAAGCTCCATGAATAGATATTTGGAATTAGACTAAGGAAAAAAATTATCAGAATGTCACATTAAGATCAAAATAATTAAATTAGAAAAAACACGTCGCGATGTCTAGCACCACTAAAAGTAACTGCTTGACCAGCCTGATTTTCAAAAAAGTATGGTCCATTGGCATCTCCAACCCAAAATCCGCACCAAACAGTGACACGTTGTGCACGCTGTTCCATACCACAATCCTATCTTATGACCTTTATGTCTCATCAAAAAATACATTTAAAAAACCGTGTTTTCTATTTGATTCAAATCTTACGCAAATTTTGGGACACCCTATATCACCACAAAATTATTAGGTAATTTGAAGTGGTTTGGTTTTGCTTTCTTCCGTTTTCAAGCAGCAGTTTTTCTGGCATTAGACACTGATGGCTTATTAAACGAAAGATTCAGTTTCCCTATTTATTTTAAATTTGTTATTCGTTACTGGAGTGTTCGTTGATGGTTAGGCATCAAGCTGCTTTGACATTCGCTATGCATACCCACTCGGGAAAGGACTTCAGAGACACTTAGATTACCGTAGGTAAACCTGCAGCCAAATAGTCCCATTAATAATTGTTTTTGCAAAAGTCGATCGTTGGAAATAGGGAGGGTGCTTAATTATTAGCCATTTTCTAAGAAAAAGAGCAGGAAATATAATCTTGTGCTCAAAATCAGTGCTTGAATCAATGCGTTCTAAGCAGTGGGAGATTGAGATCTGGATAAGGAATGAAGAATAACACTTCGATTTGATGAGCGAAATAGAGCAACTGTGGATTTCTGTTTCTGAGAAAACCGATTAAAATGTGTTTAGTAGTTTTTTTTTTAAGTTTTAGATATGAGTTTTTGGTAAAACCGTTTCGTCTCGGTTTATTTCCTTGTATGCTTTCATATCTCTTTAAATTGCACTGCATATTACTGTGCAGTTCCTGAGCTTCTTTCATTGTCAGTGAGCTGCATAACTCTTTTAAGAATATTCGATGGAAATGTTTGAGTCCATAATAGCGAGTAATAGTTGTAACACTTGAAACACGTGGGTATAGCCACCCCTTTTCCTTCTTACGCGATTCCACCAAAGATTCATCGACAACATTTGACCGAATTGACTTGAAAATAACTGTCTTAACGCATGCGATCAGCGGAAACAAATCTGTTTTTAATGGAATGGGTTCTTTAGAAAAAAATCCATTTCTTAATATCTTCTCATTAAGGAATCGATGGAGTCCCAGTGGTAGCACATGTGCCAGTTTCATCCAGAGGAATAACCTTAAAGGAATTCCGTCGGCATTTTTCTATCTCCTCTCATGCGAACGTACAGTAAGTCGTTATAGATGCATCTGTATCCTAATATATCTTATATCCTGATTTTTGTAGGATCACGAGTAAACTTTATTTCTTTAGATTCTTCTTCAAGTCAACCTGTGAGGATGGATCTGCACCCTATCAACTACTTTTAGTTAATGACGACTCTGCTTATCTTCCTATATTCGAAGGAAGAATTACGGCCGAACTGAAGCGAATATCACCCGAGTGATTTAACATATTTGACTGGTGGTCGGTACCAGTACAGTAGCGTTACCCTTGATAGCTGCCCTTTTAGCAGATCTCGACCCAGTCCCTTATTGTAGTAGAGTGTGTCCGGTGTTTCTTTATTGTAGGTGAAATTTATTGTGAAATTGAATCTTTTCACACATTGCATGCCTCAATCGCTTGCCTAACGAACACTTGCATTAATCTGCCTTCTTGTACGTTTTGTTACTATTTTGCTAGTGTGACTATGTATTGTAATAGTAAACCCGAATTAAGTTGTTGTTAATGAATTGTGGGCAGCTTCGATACTCAAGCCAAACAATTTCTCTTCCTAATCGTATCACGTGTATACCTCCTTCACCCCAGTGTACCATACTATAGTGGCGCCGTTTTAATCACAGGAATCCGTGCTCATCGACCAACAGCTCAAGTGCCAAAGTATTGCGTTCAAAATGCATTTATGTTAAATTGATAAAGTATTTATCTCTATATTGTTGACGCTTTCGAAGTCATGAGAGTCTATAGTGCTGACTGTCCATAGTCGGGTTAGGGCATCACATTTAGTTTTATGTTAAGAGTAAAGCTATTCTTGTTAAGAGTAAAGCTAAACTGATACATTGAATTTGAATTTTGTAGATTATGTTAAGTTTACTAGTTTGTAGAAATGTTATAGGCTGATCTCATTACGCAGAAGTTATTCGCAGTTATTTCATATTAGAAAGAATAGGCTCAAAACGACATGAAGCACGATGCAGATGCGTGAGCGGCTGCGCTCGAGGCGGTATGGTAGAGACAGCGGTTGGCATCGAGGTAGGGTCATCGCGAACTACAGAGAGGAATGGAGTCAGGAGAGGTCATCCCTAGATTCTAGAACAATCCCTGGCCAGTTCGACGGTAGCGGGCGGATAAAAGATAAAGACAAGATAGATATGGTTAACAGTGTTAGCAGCCGATAGTTCACGAGAGGCACTTTCAGCTGGGCTGAAGATCAGCTGGATTAGCGCTGTAGGTAATGATGACTTAGCCGTGATCAGCTAAGATGATGTGGTTAAAGATGAGCGCCAGATGAGATCAGCAAAACGGGCAAATAGATAATAATAAGCGCCTCCAAAGATTCAAAAGGACTCAAAAGTGGTATTATGATCCGTGATATTGGTCGAAATGAAAAAAAAGGAAATTAGTTGCTGAACGAATTCGTCCCATTGGATATTGATATTCTTTCTGGTCAAATGGAGTGCCCCACTGGAAGTCCCTCCTCCACATGTTCTAAATGAATACGTTGAAGAAAATGGCAAGGAAAGATGGAGGGATCAAAAGTAGATGAACATCCACTAGGGCTTGCGCTTGAAGTGTATTCAAGTAAGCGGTTGTAGAACATATCGGCCGTGGAAGAGTTCCAAGGAATGCCAAAAACATTCACCGACAATCGATTGATGACTTGATCAGATCGCTCAGTGGACTTTTTGACGGTGTCGGAGTTGTAAAGGCGCTCTCGAACGTACATGGTGTCAAATAGAGATTTTGTTACAGTATAAGTGGTATTTCTTAATGGCCCGCTGTTGGTTCCAGATGGGGGTAACGAAGGATAGACGCGGCTAGAAGAAATGAGGCTTTTCCAAATGGCACATGTGTAGAACGGAAAATCCGAAAATTGTCCGAAATTGGTGGTAGGTTAAGGTTGCGAAGCCTGACGAAACTAGTGGCATCCCTTTGATTACGTTGGGAACGAATCCGAAGGAAGTCCATCGTTACTCTGTCATCACCATTCACTTTACGACGGTTTTTGTGGAACTAGCTCCCAAGTGATACCATCGTCATTCTGGCCGAGTGGTCTAAGGCGCTGCGTTCAGGTCGCAGTCCTCTTCGGAGGGCGCAGGTTCGAATCCTGCGGATGACAGAGTCTTTTGTGGTATGTAATTAGATATTTTAAGGGAACACTGTTATGGCTGAGTGGAATTTTTTACTTCAACAATGGGGAGGAATGGTGATATATGGGATCGAAGAGGTGACTGACTCGGTGCGCCTCTGTTACGAGAAGACTAATCAAATACAACGCGTAGCTTGGTAACAATGGAGGTTTCCTTTATGAGTGGCTGATGGACCATATTATGGACTCTGTTGTCATTGAATTTGATGTTCGTCGACTTACACTGTGATATTCTTATCCAGGTAGTCACTAAAGCAAGCGATATTTTTTTTTTCGAAAAGATGCTTTGCAGTGGCAGGAGCAGTATTGACTCTCAAGGCTTTTTAGAGCTAATATTTTGTTATGGGCAAGATGTTGATAGGATATTTCCAAGCAGAGATAGTCGCCAACCACTTGGAGAGGAGTAAGGGGTTATCCTAGAAACGTTTATGGATCCTTGCATGTTCTTGCTTGACATAGGGTCGGCGTCCTCCGTTATACCTGATGAATGGTCAAGATCCCTGAGGCAAGTTGTTGTATTCAGAGCGATATGATGAACTATGAAGTTTTTCGGACTGTCGGTAAATCACCGGAAAAGGGTGTGAAAACGGGGACTACATTGCATGGTGATATGCATAAATCCTAATGGTAACTGCTTCGAGGTTTCCTTCAGAACTCCCCAAAAGAAGTCAATCCTCAAAAGGGTATCTGACGTTACGTAGCGAGCACGGATTAAAGCGGAAGGATCGGAGATATCCTCCTGACTGAGACGAAATGGTTTGAACTGGAAACTCAGTACTTCCTGAACTCGTACGATACAGGGAATGGTTTATTTGCGATATCATTTACATCAGTATTGACTATTCTCGATTGTTGAGTCGTTCAGATTTGATAACAGTCAACGGTTTGTGGCTATATGACTTAAAAGGAATACATCTCCCACCAACGGGTGTACAAAGACTGTGGATTTTAATGATGTCAATTTCAATATGACTCCTCGTTAATAACTTTGCTCAAAATCTACCGCAGCTTTTAAAAACTGCACTACGGTTACTGTGAGAAGATTTAGTCAAAAAGTGCTTCTAAGAGTCAAACTAACAGTAAGAAAAAATAGCGACTTCTCTGAAGCTGTAGAAGGTCAATGTGAAAATACTGTGTTTTCTCGCAGAAACTTGCATAGTGAAATGCTCTGGCAACACCATTGTAGTCGTCTTCTACAGCGAAAATGCACAATTCATTGTCGCTTCATCAAAACTAGAGCACCCACTTTTCTCTGTGCAAACATTCTCATTGTAGGGTGATGACATTGTCGCCGCCGCTGTAGCAGTAAATAGTAAAACTGCACAGATCCTTCTAGTCATTGATTTCTACGTCGAGTTTTTGCCTTCTTTCGAAACAGCGACTAAATGTGCTGTTGGAGAGAGTTCTGTTGCTTTTTACTCGTGTGAGTCAGAAGCTGCGCCGCTCCCATTAGCGCCCCCACAAAGACACACGTTGACCAGGGTCTCCCCCTCTCGCTCGCCTCTCGTGACGAGAAGCACGAGAAAACTCTACTCTCGATCGATTTCTGTCCACGACTGTACGCAACCGGGGCAGAGAAAGATGTATCCTGAAACTGAGCACTGAAACGCTTTCTCTTCGCCGCCGTGCTCCATCCAAAGATTCATGGATACTATTGGATTAGGTTTCCCATTTCATCGAAGTGACTTACAATGTTGGTGGAAACAATGTTGGTGGTGACACTCTGGAGTTCTGGCATATTCCTCGTTGTTGCTATTAGTAGTGTGCCTAATAGATCTTTTAGTTTTTTTAGATGGAACCTTATTAGTCTGACGTTTCGGCTTTATTCGCCGTTTTCACAGGCTTAAGGGGAAGCATACCACGAATCTGGCGTGGTGAGGGAATCCACGGCAAAAGCTGGAGATGGAGTTTTAGATTGCGGGATCAGGGGTGGTTCCACTCACCTCTCCCTAATCGTCCCAAAAAATGGCGTGGAAACCGCCTTAGTTCCTATGAGGAACGTTAGAACGCTCCCCTATGTATACGTTCTGGTCCCCTCAGCAACCTATTCATAGGTTTCACTTGAATAGGCAGTCGAGGAGATCTCAATGGCATTCGACCGCTGCGCGACTGGCTGCGGCGCGTGTACAATTGGAGCGTTGCACTTGAAATCGTCGTAAAAACGGAGTCTTTCACGCCGTTATTTTTCCACTGCTTTACTACGACTAGGGTAAGATGAGTTCTGAGTTTACCCTATCAAGTGAAACACTACCCTGGGTCAGTTACTATAGGCGTTGAGTATTATCTCCTGCATAAGGATACCTCTAACCTTTCTACCTTAACGTACTCGATATTGTTGAATGAATTCTCTTCATACAAATATTATTTAAAAGTACTATCTGTCGGTGGTTCTTCTAGCAGCAGTTAAATATTTGAAAAAAAGCTCCATTTGCGAAGATTTTTGAATTCCGGGCACTGTTTGGTTCTAACATGAGAAACTGGCAAGTAATTAATAAACTTTTAGGTCTAGAATTTGACAGTGACGTTTTTTTTTCTTGATAAGATACTCTTTTTAACTTTTTCTCATAAAGTGGATCTCACTTCTTCCGTCGAGTGGAAATTTGAGAAGATGGTAACAAACACATAGGATCCCAAGTAATGCGAAAAAGAACAGAAGTACAATAACAACCAGAGACTAGCACTGAGTGGAGAATCAAGAAAAATATTGACCTCGTGAGCTCTGTGATTACAGTATTAATGAAAGGTGTTGTTGGCGAAATAATGCAAAACAGGGACAAAAATTAAAGGATAAAAAATGTCAATGAAATAAAAAAATACAAGTAAAAAACAGAGTAAAACAAATACAAAAGCTTCGACTGTGGGTATATTGTGTGTGGTTCCACAATCATCATTGAATGATAGTATACCACCAGAAAATATGAGTTTGTAGGCCTAATCACTAAACAGTAAGATGATTAACTGTTTGTTATATTGAAAGGTGAAGTCAAGTAATTCTGCAAAACGAGTTATCCAAGTCACCTCAAAAATCCTAGACGATCTATCTCTATTAAAAGTGAATGAGTGAGTGTGAATGCGGAAATTTGTTGAATTCAAAAAAAAAAGCACCACTTCGTAACGCAGGCGTCTAGTCTAGGCTTAGCAGCCACAATTTGCAAATATATTTTTGAAATCCCCTTTTTATCCGCTGGTATTTTCTGTCCACACTCGCTCGCATGCATGCTCAAGTGGCGCGAGAAACCCTATCCATCTCATCACACCACTTGACCATAGGGAACTTTGACTTTTGTACACTTTGAGCATGGAGATTTCTGCATCGGGTAGTTGTGAATCTGAAACGTTTTAGGTAGGAGTGACTTGGGATTCGTTCGATTCGTTCCGTGGCAAATGAAGAATAGTCTCGAATGATTGCCTGCTGAAATAACGTCTTATCGTGTGTTAGCCGTGCAAAGACAGCCAGACATCCGCACAATCTAAACATCCCGGTATGCGCCGCCCATTTTCTAGAGCTCTGGATAAATAGGCTGATCAGTGGAAGTGGCAGTCAACGACAGCGACACACGGCAGAACTTCTGTGCTCTCGACATTTACACTATGGAGCAACACTATCATCGTCCGAGACCTTCGGGCATGGCTGGTAAGGAAAAAAGAGAGTTATTGGCGTTTCGCTTGTTTCTATTTTGAAAAAAATCCCTATATTTTATTTTTACCTGCAATTTTATTTTCGTTTAATTTTAGACATTCACTGCGTCAGAAGAGTCTTTTAATTTTTGAGAAAAAAAACGTCATACTGACAGCTTATTTCAGTTATACCATTCTGTGTTCATCATCTCTATTCACTGCACAAATTTTTTCAACTTAACTTTAATCTTTTGAATTTTTCTTAACAGGAAAATTGTCTCCCTTCATTTTTTGAGTAAAAAGTTTTCTCATGGAAAAAATTGTGATAAAATACGGACATACATTTTTTCTCTTTTTTCTTGCATTTGAATTCGGGCCATATGATTTTTTCCCTTCAAAAGACTTGCTTCGACTTGTTTCGTGAACACTTGAGATTCATTCGATTATTCGATGTCTCTTGTGGTGCAACGAAAGTAAATACCTGCTCTTATACTGTACCATGAACACACATTGTCTACCAGTCTAACATAATTTTTCGAGGAAAGTTCTCGACTCATACACATACAGTGGTTACGTATACTCTGCGGGGGAGACCCAGGCACAAAAGCATTCGTGATTCATACGATGGCGTTGGTTTTCCTCAGAAATGGAAGTTTTTAAAGGCATCACCCCACGAATCTGAGGTGATGCAGATTTCAGGTGGAGTGTTCGTATACGGGATGGGAGACCACGGAGAGGGAGGTGATTCCGTCCATTTCTTGCTAATTGCCGTAAAAAACGGTCCGGAAGATGCGGCGCCGTACAAGACTGGCGCGCGCCAAAACGAATGAAGCCGTATCTTCCAGGCCGTTTTTTACGGCAATTAGGAAGAAATGGACGGAATCACCCCCCCTCTCCGTAGTCTCCCATCCTGTATACGAATACTCCACCTGAAATCTGCACCACCTCAGATTCGTGGGGTGATGCCTTTAAACGAATTCTGATTGAAGTTTTATATCAAAAATTAGAAACATCTAGAAAAATAATGAGGTTGTAAATTAAATTATATTATAAATCAATTATATAAAGTTAAATTACTACTATAACATCATCGTCAGCAACATACTGATTGTCTGTTCATATCCGCTACGCGTAATCTCTTACAGTGTGGACCATCCATGGAGCGATGCATGTCGCACAAGTTCGATTTCTTTTAAAACTTTTTAAAAATTATCTTTGTATTTTACGACCAGATCAATTCTTAGCCGACCGAACAAAAACAGACTGGTGTGACGGATCTTAAAAAAGTATAAATGTCAAAGTTTGATGGATACGGTAACGTGAGAGGTATCAGATCATCATTCACCCAATACATTGTAATGGAAGGTGACAGTACCGCAATGTTTGAGAGCTCACCGCTAAGTTTGCGCGGTTCGATACTGCTCAAACCAGTCATCTTTCTAATAAATGGATGAATTGAAGTGAGTTTCGTCAGTGAAAATAAAAACACGAACTTACAAAGGTTGATACGTCATCGGGTACTCATAAACCTTTGTGTAGGCTAAAAAGAACGTTTTGCGACCATTGCACGGTTGATGGTACGAAATTGCTCTAATACCAACCAAACCTTCCGTTCTACCGAAACCGATGAATTGGTGTTAGACTTGTCCGGGAGGATAAAAACACTGACTTGATCTCACAACTCACCTTGACAAATCCTTGCATGGGCCACCCATACGTTCATAAACCTTCACGATACGAACGGAAATTGAACCTCTTGGCAAATCCTGAATGGATTAATTGATGCCGATCACTTTTTGCTGTGATCTTAGTTCTACGTGCATATGCTGACGGACCTTCGCATCCTCGACAGACTGGCTCTAGAAACTGGAATCAAAAGCGTTGTTAGCTAGGCACGGTAGTTTTAATCGTGATGATGCTGTGGTTTTCGATGATGCTGTGCGAAGCCGAATCTGCTTAAAAATAGTACCTTTTTTAGCGCCACATTTTTGTTTTTTTTTTTACTGAACATATCAATAAACTTGGAGGAGTCAGTTGAAAATTGCAAATGCTTGCATGTTCGTTAAGAATGGTGGCATAGTCGTTAGATCCATTTCATTCTGTTAGAATAGAACATAACTTAATCCTGAATTGATTTCGGAAGAAATAGACATATAGATCATTTCCTTTTTGTCCTATATCAAAATCAACCCCCAAATTAACGCTGATTCTCACAATTTTCATTCATTTTGAAGTAATGATCCGTTTTTAGCCGGAAATTACGAGTCGGTCACTCGGTCGTTCAGTCGCTCTGACTCGTTATACGACACATTTTCCCTCGTGATCGAAACTAAACCAATAAAATCGCTGTTGTAATCCATATGTGTGTGCAGTTTTTTAATTATTACATTTTGCACTGTAATATGTAAGGACTGAAAGAAATGCCATTCTTGAGCGTAACTAATAATTGTTTCAATATTTGTTCGTCCATTAAGGAGATGTGAGGAGATTTACTCCTTAATTTTTTTTCCACATTTTCCTTCCTCAAAATGACAAAGTCCCACTGGAGTTCGTAGAGGAAGAACACAAATCAAAGTTTTTCGGTACTGATACGAGCAGAAGAAAAAGAATAAAGTAGAATAAAAAATAACAAAAAAAGGATGAAGTTCGAAGTAAGAGAAAACACTCTGCCTGATGTTCTAACACAATTGTTAAGGGTTGGCTGCTAAGTGTTTCAATAACTAGAGGTATGTTGCCTAAAAAGAATGGTAAAAACGTTGAAAATTTGGGAAATTTTTGATTTTGAGAACATCGAAAATCCACGGTCTGCTTATGAATTACTTTTGCGTATTCGAAGGTTGGATGGTGAGAGGAGGAATTTCCTGTCATTTTGCTTTTTATAAACAAATGTTTAGTTGTCGACCGTGACATTCCTTTTTAATTTGCCACGGAGCAGACCAAAAATGACCAAAAGCTTGTGAAATTTATTGTTGGAATTAACTATAATTAATTTTATTTAATAGTAATTTAATTTCAATTAATTAAATTGATTAAATTAATTAACTAAAAACATAAGTGGATAAAACTGAGAACAAATAAATAAATTTGAAAATAATAATATATAGTACTTGACTTATTACAACTATTTATTAACTTATTTATTCGCGAGGCTTGGTAACTGTTCAACTACCTACCTTAAGAGCAGAAAAACTACTGAGCTTATTGCGCAAACGATTGGATCGTATTAGAAAACTTTTCCCAATTTGTAATGTGAGTAGTATCGAATGTAGTTTCATGCGATTTAAATATAAACATCAACAAATTAAATTTTGTTGTCATTTATTATTTAGTCCAACTCTATTTACTACTTATTTGAATTACTAACTTAAACTGTAAAATGTTGCGTGAATGTTGCCAAGCATAAGAAAAGTAGGTATTCAGGTTTTTCTCTCGCCTACTTCATGAGTGTTGATCTTCTATAAACTTTAATATCTTCAGTAGTGCTCACTTTTGATGTTCGTATTTAGGGAAAATTCTCGACAAGCAAGCAAGCAAATTCAACGAACAAGAAGCTGGTTATCTCCTAGAATGGATAAAGGTGAGCTCTTACCATCATTATTTTTTGTTGACCATATCGAGCTCACACAGACAAATAATGATGAAGAGCACTACTGAATCATTAGATTATGGACTGGATTCTACTCAGCTAATCTCCATGTGACTAGAAAGTTAGGAATAAGAGGGGACCCTTAAAGTTACAATCCTGTCGGACCAGCGTTAGGTGGTGGCGGGAAGGGTCCCCTCTTATTCCAAACCGCTACACTCCACCGCGCCGCTTCGACCGCAGCCGCCTACGCAACTGCAGCTAACGTCATGCCGTTTCGATCCAACTATATTTCTCACTCCTGACTCTTGTCAGTGTATGCTTTGTAGTGGCAAAAAGAAGAGCCGCAGAAATATTTGATGAAAAAAGAACGTATTTTATTTATTTATGTATTTCTCTGTTCACTTAGTAACTGTCTTTTGCCAGCTCTTTACTAAGAGCAGTTACTAGATGAACTATGAAAGAGATGTCATCTACGAAATGCTCGATGTTATCCAAGGAGATTCAATTTTCCAATAGCTTCAGTTTTCCCGCACAAAAATAACAGCTATAAGTGCACTGTGATGATTGTGGCAAGGGAAAACAGCTGACGTTTCGAGATCTGTCGCGATAAGGAGGCTTTGTGATTTTTATTACACAAGCACGAAAACATTTTTTGGTCTCAAATTTACTCCAAAATTTACCTCATCAGTAGTGATTTCCGAATCCCAAGCTTTTAGCTGGCTATTTATTCTAATATGTACTGTTTTTTATCCTCATAACACTACATACAAAATATGCATCTTTCCATTTCGTCCTTATTTCACAATCCGTAGTGAGTTGCATCTTTGGGAACACTAGTGAAACCGAGGCTGTTCTACACAACTTCTTCTGGATTATTAGAGGGAATTGAGCGTGATCACGTAAAAGCTACCCCCTAGCCCTATCTATTGGTTGATTAGGTCCATCAAAGGTGAATTCCGTATTGGAAATGGTAGTAAACCAAACTGGACAATCTTTCATTCCCCATGCTCTTTATTTTCTTTTTTTCTCTTTTTTTTTGCTAAGCTTGAAATTGAATATCTTAGTAAATTGATTAGGAAACTACGGTATTTTTTTCTCCTAGAATTCTCATCGATTCCATTGATGTGATGGAAAGAACATTGTTTGTTTCTACTTATTCTTAAAACTCTGATATGAAAATTCCCATCGCATTTCTGTCAGAGCTGGTAATGGAAACCGCAGCTAAGTCATTGACAACGTACTAATCCCTTCATCTCTTCCTCTCTTTTTTGCCGACCGAATGATTCGAACAAAAACTCCTGCAATATTAGTTCTCCTCAAAAAAATCTGTACTTTCTGTTTTTTAAGAAGAAAGACTGGGAAAACAACTATTTAATGTTCTTTTTTTTTCTTCTGAAAAAGGCTACCAAAAGACATTTCTTCCTGTAAAAAAATATTTGAGGAAAACATACCGAGATCGTCACGTATAGTATAGGAAACTAATCATAGTAGAGAGACAATAATTCCACTGAAGCAAAAATTCAACATAAACTTCGTAGAGGGTTTTGGTGGTCGCTATGATTTTTTGTTGCAAAAAGTTTTAAAATTCAATATTGGGAACAACGACATGAGAATGTCGTGACGTTGTAGTACGAACGGTGCAAAGTAGACAGTTTTCAAAGAGGTTAATATGGAAAAAAATGAATGATCCGCCATATGAGATTACGTAGAATCCGACTTCAAATAAAATAATACTTCCCCCTCTCGTTTGATGTTTGACGAGTTGATACAAAATCGAAACAAACCGTAGTCTCATGCCTACATTTTAGGTTTGCAAATTATTTTCGCATGACTGGCGCTCATTTGCACTTGTTTTGATGGTGCAGGTTCTGTTATCTGATAAGACAGGGTGGTGCAGTCAAACCGCACCTTTTTTGCTATTAAAAAGCATTACATTACAGGGACATTCTCTTACTCATACGTTGCAGCAAATCCCAAGAGCGCAAATGGAAATTGGTATAAAAGCAGAAAAGAACATTCATTTTCTCTTTGAATAGTACTAAAGTAAGGGATCGGGCACGGCGCAGTCGGTAAGAGCTCTCGCTGTGACTGCACGATCAATCGATAATTCGTCTTAGTACCAACCGAACGTTTCACCCCTTCGTAATGGATAAATTGCTATCAGGCCTGTCTGGGAGGGTAAAAAAAACCGGAGTTAATTCATCGGTTAGTCACCGCAAGTCATTGTATGGTCTAGCCACGTGTTCGTAAACCAAACAGATTCTGAATTGAAGAGAACGCGATGGCGCATCCCAAGCGAATTGATTAATGCCAGAGAGTTTATCCTTTTTTATTCCTTTCCTCAAGATCTGACAGAAGTTGAAGGCTGCTACTAGCTCAAAACCTCTAAAAATAAGAGACCTATGCTCCTACATACATTGCTCACCTTTTCACTATAATGCCTCGGGAAACATACCACTGGAACCAATTGCGATTTCCTAGAACTAGCTTCAAACGAGTAAGTAATCCAAGAAAGTGTCGAGTAATAATTGCAGAAGCACATATCGCGATGAGAACAACGAGGTTTCATCTGCTCTCTTTGTAACTGCATCAGATAATCTGAACGAATTCCATCTTCGTCTGTTTCATTTGTCATGTATTTATCCTGATGGGGTTCAATAAACCAATAAAAAAAAGTTCAAACGTTCTCGTGTTTTGGAATCTCAGTATGCTTTTTTCTATGCCTTCTACTGGTGTGTCTCCGAGTTGACACGGCACAGTTTGGCTCCTGACGGGATAAACGTAAGATTGCTCCAGTCAACCTCTGTTTAAGATTCTGAGGAGAGCGATGAACCCAAGACGTCTGGTTGACAAAAGTCCCATCTAAAAACCTTGCAGCTATACTATCAAAAAACGAATAAAAAGATTTTTTGAGTTGTGCGGCCTAGAGGCAAATCTAAGTCAATTTTTGTTACATCAATCGATATTATCCAACAGCGTTCTCATTCCTATCCTTTTTAGGGTTTAACCAATGAAGATTTCGATACCACTGGTAGCCGGGACAACTTTCTCGATCAACTGAGGGATGGTCAAAAACTCTGCAAGTTAGTTTCGTTCTAATCAATTAAGGCTGCGTTTCTTCTGTCGTGAGTCACGAACCTCGCAGACCTCGTGGTTCTGCCACATCAGCGCTTCGAAAAGCTTTCGACACATAAAGACTCTATTCAGGCGCAATTTCATGTGCATTTTATTTTTCATTGCAATATTTATTTTAAAAAAAAACCAACACTCCCCTGACACCGTAATTGTGATTTGCAACCTTTTTTCGTTAGACTTGGTCGCAAGTGGGAATCTCCAGTATTTATTTAGTTATTCATTTATTTATTTGCAGTATTTCTCGTCTACCCGATTATATCTATGTTCTCTTTATTGAGGGTTTTTCCTCTTAATTAAAAGTCCGCCTGAATTTTGGAAAAAAAAACCCATAGGTTATGTAGATAATTTATATTCATAGCTTATGGCTTATAGGTTTATCTATATTCTATGGGATATTTATTCACTCTTTCTAGGTTGATGAATGCGATCGCAGACGGTACAGTGAAAAAAATCATGAAACCAATATCAAATTTCAATTGTATGGAAAATCTGAATCAATTCACAACTTCGGCCAGGAAACTTGGCGTGAAAGATGAGGAAGTGAGCGAACGTTGTCTGTGTTGCACTTTTTCCTACGCTCTAACTTTGTGGGTTTGTTTGTAGACTTTCCAATCAATTGATTTGTTCGAAGGACGCGATCTTTTCTCCGTGTGCGTAACTCTTCAAAGCCTTGCACGCAAGGTAGGACACGTATTTCAACTTCATTTCACTCAATTATTTCCTTCTGGAACATTCAGTATACCACGTGCACAGTTTCTATGCAAATAACAACAACAAAACGAAGAACGAGGCCAGTTCGACGCAACATTCACAGAGGCTAAGGGGAAACGCTAATGCTGATCGCAAAAACATTCCGCGGCCAGAGCGTTGCTACAAAAACATCCTGTGTGACCAAAGAACTTGTGCAAAAAAACTAAGTGTAAAGAAAAAGCATAGGAACGACGACATTGTAGCTTCATTGTGTTCATATAGGCGATAATATTGGATGCACACAGAGGAATTGAAATTCATCCGGCCATTTAATGCTCATTTTACAGCCTTCGATGGAAATAACTTGCTTTATAGTGTAATATCACGTAAGCGATTGCATTTTCAACAGCGCTCGCAAATGATTTCGAGCGTATCACTGCAGCTCAGCTAATGGCTGACTTCCAGAAGACGGTATTAGGCGAGGATTCTGCCGCGTATACATCTACCATAGGTCCGTCGTAAACACAAATAAACAAAGCATGCAAGTGTAGAATTTTTGAGTGGATTGTATGATCGTGTAACAACACTTGGTTGTTTGTTTTATCTCGATTCTCCGTGAAATTCCACTTTTTCGTCTGAAAACGGCCACGAAACACTGGGAAGCACATTTTTCCAGACATTAACGGCCATGAATTTTTTTTTTCGAATTTTTCGAACTGTTCAAAAATAAGGGATGAAGTGTCTGCTGTTTATCAATCCGCTTAGGATACGCCACCACGTTCACTTCAATTCAGAATCGTTTCGAGGTTTACGAGCGAGTCTCTAGCGTATACAGTAATTTAGGTGGAGAAGCCGATATATTAAGTCACTCTTTTTATGCTCCCAGACAAGTCTGGCACCAACTTATCCATCTCGAAAGGATGAAAGGCTTGGCTGGCTTAAGGCGGTCTCGATAAATCGATCGATCGTGCAGTCACAGCTATACCGACTACACTAAATCCGCACTGTTAGGTAGCGAAATGGGGAGGAGGGCAGTGGCGTCTTTATTTCTGGAAGTAAATAACTGAGTCGGTCGTGGCCCTGAGACCTAAGCATAAGCCTTAGAGCATCTATGACATGTAAGCTAAAGATACCAAGAGAAAAAAGTAAGATAGAGGGCCCAGAAAAAAGGCGCCACTGAGCCCTCCTCCCCTAACTACATTTTCTCTGCGGAATGTCATGTTCAACGAAACATGGGTTAATGAGTGATTCTTATAACTCATAAGACTAAATGCCATTGATGATGAAGTTCTACTTAGTCCAGGAAGAAAAGACCTATTGCCAGCGCAAGATGATTCTGGAAGATTCCGGCACGGTATCTCTTCGTGCCAGATCACTTGTTGCATTGCAATATCTATGGTTTAACGTCATAATGCAAACAGAGATTGACAATGGAAAAGAGCCGAACCAGTCACGATATAGACATGTTTGAAAAAATCGAATGTCATTGGAAAGCGATGAGAACACGAGGAGAACGAAAACTACGTCAGAAGACACCAAAGTACCATTTTGATTACATTTTGTGCAATTGCGACTCTACCGCACTACTTTTCGCCAGTTTTATTGCTGATTGCTTTTCAGTATTTCATGACTAAAAAGGAGCAGAAATAGAGTGTGCGCTGTTCGCATTGAGTTTCACTCGAAAAAAATAATACGCTGCAACTTTCGTACAAGGTCTGTTCTCTGCCGGAAGAGGAAAAAATTAGAAATTGTTTATGTTAATTGTATTGACTCGTTTAATCTGATATTTCTATGCTATGTTTCTTTTTTTAGTTTGATGCTTTACTGTGTCAAATTGCATCTATGTTTAACTGCATTGACTTCATGTCGAATTTAGGTCGAAAAAACCCACAACATCGCTCCACCAAAACAAGTGGCGAAGGACTCAATAATGAATGCGTAAACGCTTCCTTTTTTCAACAGTTCATCATATTTCAATTATTTACTAATAACCATTTTCTTCGTTGGTTTTGTAATTATTCTGTTTTTATCCTTATAGAGGGGTGATAAACGCATTCCTAATGATGTTTGACCTATACAATACAACATGAGTGTAAAATATTTACATAACTGAAAATATGTATAAACATCAGTGAATGAAGACAACAACATGGCAACATAACAGCTAAGAAATAAACACTTGTAACAGGCCCGACATCTCATACTCTATTAACGTTTAATATCAGAAAACCGCGCATACATCTAAATGATAGCAAACCTTGGCTAGTGATCAACAAACTCTCAATATTATATTTCTCACAATAGTGACTAGGGTGATTGCGTGATGAAGAAAAGAAAAAGAAAAAAAAAACGCGACCGAAAAAGAGGA
Source organism: Necator americanus (assembly GCF_031761385.1). Lineage (NCBI taxonomy): Eukaryota > Metazoa > Nematoda > Chromadorea > Rhabditida > Ancylostomatidae > Necator > Necator americanus. The sequence continues at coordinate 37,325,964 of NC_087371.1, read as the reverse complement.
GATAAATATCACAGCAAAGACTCAAAAGGGCAAGTGTGAGCAATGGGACCACCTCATCGAACTATCCGTGGATCAACAAGGATAGCCAAGATGGCACATAGATTTGGATAGGATGAATATGAGCATACGATAGCGTTATCACTAAAAAGCAACAAGAAAAAGGCTTATTTTTGAAGGATAGGTTAAAGGCAGCACTTACGACAAAATCATGTGGATTATTAGGGTTCTGGACAAGTTTCAGTTTGTACTACACAAGCACTAGTTTATGCCATTCAATAGTCTACTTTTTCTTCAGATTTCGTTCAGGAAAGTGCGCCAAAATAAGCTAAAGGTGGCTACCCACAAGGCTCATGTGCACGTGTAGGTGTATTGAAGGGTGCATGTACTGATGATTAGGGCTGGAAATTCGTCCACAAATACAGTGGACTACACATCGACGTTACTCTTTCAACGGATTAGCAATTGAGACTTGTTCGAACATTACAGCTCAAATCCTTAGAATCCGTGGAAATTCCACTAGGCTTTATCTCGGTTGGTGCTGCCTCTAATGGATTTGGAACTTTAGTAGCCAGAATAAGGAAATGTAATTGTATTTGAATTGCTATAAATAGATGCCGATTATGTATATTGTATTGTGTGTCACGGTTAGTTCGGTGAGATCTCTTTCAATATAAAATAACTCAAATATATTGTGGTGTATCTTGACCGGTGAGCAGTCGGAACATGCTCGTTGGCATAGTCTTCATGTGGATTTCTCCGATTGCCGTCGCCAACATGTTTACAATTCGGTCATGAGCCACTGCCACTACTGATTGGTTGTTGATTTCGATGATGCGATGACCGACACGAATCCCTCCTCGTTCGGCAATTCCACCTGATATATTGTAATTCAATCTACTTGAACGAAATGCTACACTATTGAACTCAACAAAAGAATGTTTTGATAAATGCATATATATTAGACTTAAATTCAATAAAGTAAGATTAATTGTGCAACAAGTCATAAAAACCAAGACCTTCACTGTCTCTGAATTACCAAGTAATGCAGAGAGATGCCGTCTTGGCGTACTGAAATGACTGTTCACCGCGTGAATCACGCAAAAAAGTGCTTGGAGGCAGCACAAATAATTTCCAGGAAACATACATCTCCAAAACGAGTAAACTACCTTTGTAACCCAAAACATTGGCTGGGAGACGGAAAAATGATGGAAGAACACTAAAGAAAAAGCAAAACATTTTAGAAACAGCGACTAACCTCGTAACAAGGAACATATCACACCATTTTGCACAGAAAATCCTAGCTGATACTTCGTATCTGGTCGCCTGATCCTCACTTCGACCACAGGTGGGGTAGACACTACTGTGAGGCGAACAGCAGTAGCAGTTCTGCAGCACAAAGTGGTCCGTAGATCAAATACGCACTCCAATCGGACAAAATATATCAACCAATATCCAGCAAAATTAACATACTTCACGTTTTTTATATTCGTTTGAGCAGCTGACAAAGGAAGTCCGACAAGAGAAATTCCATTGATATTTATGATTTGGTCACCGATATTGAGTAGATTGGAACGTGCTGCTGGCCCGGAAGGATTCATATGTGCAAGTACCACTGTCGGAAGCATTGATCCCCAACCAGATTCCACCTTGAAATAAGTCAATTCTCACAACAAATAGTATGAGTAGAAAGAGTTTACAGAAAATAACACACCACTACAATTCCTAGAGGCTCGCCGCTTTTCTTTGGGACCACCACATCCTTCTGAGTTTCTTTTCGAGCGAACATCTCTAATTCATCACCCAGCAACTCTTGAGAGTTCAGTACTTCCTTGAAAATGAAATTCATCATCATAAAGTTGCAAAATGAAGTGTACGCGCCCGTCATTTGGAAGGTGGCTTGGAATTACTGGAATTTATTTCAAAATCAACCATACTATTTCGAAGTTAGGAATCCAGTTTAACAATACAATTGGAAATGCCATGCTAGTGCAAAGATATGTCTTCCAGCTCGCAAATGTTTCGCGCCAAAATTTCTAGAGGAAGGCAATTTTCCTCCTCAATTTCTAATCACGCTAGCTGGACCCAATGTTCCCAATGTGGTGCTGTCTACGAACCTTCACGCTTAAGAAGAAGCACAATTTCAAAGGAAAAATTCTTTCTAACTAAAGTGTCCCTTGAGGTTAGAGGCAAGAGCTTGTATTGTTGGCCTTTTTCTTGACGAGAAACATACCTGATAGTCAATCTGTCTCAAGTATGATGGATCGTCAATGCCGTTTGCTCGCAAAAATTCCACGTAGGCAACCTTTAATATCGCATATTATCTAGAAAACAAAAAGGATAGATGCGGGACCGACCTGGAAAGCTTGCCCTATCGACTGAGCAATGAAAGAGGCTTCGTCGGACTCAAATACGTGGCATATAACCTTTGGAGTCTTCCGGATCCCATCAACCCTATAAGACAGAGTTATCACTCATGAATGATGAATGGATACCGCACTGCATTACTGAAGACGTTGCTCCATGAGAAACGAAAAAAAAAGAATGTTAGAAAATGGTTTTCCAGCGAGAGAACAATAAATATTGCATGTGTACTTACAATGGAAGCAGTAAGCGATGCTATCAGGAGAATGTAGCAATACTAACGATAGCGGAAAAAAGGGTTGAACATGAACAAGGAAGAAGGAACTTAATTCAATTAGGAAAGCGAAATACATTCAGAAGATCTCAGAGATTGCTTAGGTAAATAAATGTACGAATATCTAGTGAAATATTGTGTAGCAGGTTTCATGGCTTACACTATACCATGACAATCAAGTGATAGATAATTCAGAAAATATGTCACAACATTAATGCTTGAATAGAACTTACTGATTGCAATGCTCATCACTGCTGCTCGCAGACATCCTTCTCGCCATCAGCACCACCAAATCACCAATATCAGCAATGTAGGAAATTGTCCGCAAGGCATGATCCATCAAAATGTCCTGGAGTGGGAACTGGTTAAGCTCTGCTGCCCAGCAACAAGAGCACACGTGCTCGAACAACTAAGTCAAACGCAAGCAAAAGGGGACGTGCAAACACAGGACCATTAATACTGATAGGAGATCTACGTCAAAGCAAGAACACCGAGCAACATGGGTATACTCACCTGTCGAACGTCAGTATCAGAGATTCGCTGAAATAAGGAGTTGCTGAACATAAAACAACAGAGGTACGTGAAATAAAGCGGAAGGTAGCTGACAACATTTACAAAATGTTAAGAGGAATGGTAAAAAGGCAACCGTCTATGATGCAAGTAAAAATGTTACCTGCAAATCTGTGTTGAGCACCATGATTTTTTCCGTCGAAATAAACAAATCAATTTCCGTGCTTGGCTGAATCTCACCTTCCGGCGCCTAAATGGTAATTTATTTTGTTCATTATTTTATGCGCGCGCTCTCTCTCTATGCAAGCCCAAGAATAATATCAAGCGAAGAAAAAGTATGATCAGCTCCGGATGGGTACAAACGGTCGACTGCCGCTTCGGTTGAAGCAAGACAGAAGGAGAAACGAGTATGGGTCACACACGGAAAGAGCGCTCATTAACGCAGACGTGTCGCGCTCATCTGGTTGAACACACAGCTATTTCATTTAAGCGAGGAGTCTTTCATTATTTCAAACCCCCTTGAGTCTATCTTAAATACTTCTTTTGTAGCCTTAAAATTCTGCAAGCTATCTGATTTGCTTCCTATGTTTGTTGGCATTTCCTGACTCACACGCATAAATTAGTCAACACTAGTTCAGATAGTCTGAACAATAATAAGCCTAAGTCGCACCCTATTTACTCAAAAAAAAAAACAACTCTAAAGCTTAAACAAAGAACTTTAGGGTACGTTCGAGGAGGATCGGCCGAACTAGTGAGGAATGGCTCAGGAGACCGTCTATGGGTGGTGTATCGCGAAACTGACCATATTGAGGTCTCTGATAAACACAGAGTTCGAAGTGTAGATTACGAGTATGAGCAGGGCCCTGCTCAATTCCTTCAGTTTTTCAGAGAACCGGCGTAAGAAACGGGGTTTGTTCCTACGAGGCACGCTAGAACGTGACACTTTTGTGCACGCGCAGCATCCACCTGCGAGCGGTCGAGAATCAATAAGGTCTTCTCGTAGCCTATTCATGTAAAAGCAATGAATAGACTACTGAAGGAACCTAACCGAGCACAAAGATAGCGCGTTCTAACGTACCTCATAGGAAAAAACCACATTTCCCTCAGAACGAGGGACTAAGAGGAATTGAGCAGTCGCATTTGTAATCCCGTTTCCTTGCAGAACGCATGAGTGTTGTTGAAGTTTTGAGTGTTAATGTACTAATAAGGAAATGTGTCAACATTTTAACCACATATAATTCACTATCTGCAGTCTTAGAACTAATCGAATATTCCAAAAGTGTAACATAAAACTAAAAAGGACTTCTGCTTTTATTCCTTCACTAACATGCAGGCTTATTCATAGTATTTCTCTACGACGGTTTTCACCCAACGTGGTTTTCTGCAAGACAGCAATACATAAACTGTTGTTCTATGAAGAGTGCATTTAACGCGGCTGATTTGTAGTTTTGGTAAAGTCTTACTCTAGATAGTATGGTGATACCTCATATTTCAAGACAACAAATAATGATTCTTGGAACTTTTCTATGTTGATAAGATTCATCAGGAATGCCCACAAATTCCTGTATTCTCCTATTAATTACTCAAGCATAGAAATAAAAGATTAAGTGAATAGAAATCCGAATTAGAATTAATAAGTAACTCCAAATAGTTTGGTACAATTATTTCTGGCTTGAAAATTGCTTCTTGTTCGTTATTTCGTTTGCACTTATATATATAGAAAAAATACCGAAGAAAAAACATACTAACGAGATAGTTACGTTACAATTAGGTAGATCAAAACATAACAACAGAATATGCACATTAAATGTCTCCATCCAAAATTACGCTGCCGTACAACAGCTTAAACAACCTACACTACTTTCATTTTCACATAGCGCCTTGAAAGAATTGTTCTCGTTAGAGAAGGCTCTTCTACAAATGGCATATGAACCTCTAATGTTATGTACCTTGAATCATTGTTACCACTGGCAACATATCCTCTCAAATGCCTCATCTAGAACAAGATCAATATGGTTAACCTCGCGCAACGGATCGCGAATTCTAACGGCTACACTGATAACCACGTAGCCCAGACCTTGGTGCGCAGCGAAAATTTGCTACAGTGGATGACTCGAATAAAATCAATTATTACTTGCCTTTTATAACCGACGAGTTGAGTAGAGCGATACACGCTGGTCTGGTTAAGAGCTTTCCCGAGGACCAAGTGAGAATTGTGGGAAGTACCTCCCACTAATCTCAAGAAGCAATCAATTCCAAATAGAATGTACAATCGCTTCTGCTTAATTCCAAACTGTGTAATATGCCCATTTGGCGAGGAAGGCGACTACGTGGTCTCTGGTGTAGTCAGTCTAATTTCGTGCAAAACATGTGGGGACTAATGCATCGGCGAAATAGGGCGACCACTTCGTGTTTGTGTTCGTATTAAAGAACATCTAAATGGAATGAAACACTCGAATGCAGCGGCCCCCATCGGAGTTCATCGCAGATAATGCGATGAAAATGCTCCTTTCTGCATGGCTCCCACGATCGCATCGTACCAAAACTGGCTAGCAGAACTGCAGAAGCGTTTTGGATAAACGTAAAAGCTCCAAAATTGATTAGAAAGTAAGAGTGCATAGCCGTGACTAACAAGCTGGCTCTGTATCAAGACCTTCGCGGGTTTTGATCAACGGAGCAATATGCGTGTCGCATCCTAATTAGTATTAGCAAAGCGATTTTATCGCGCGGTGGTCCGCTAATATCACGGCGATGCGGCTACATTGCTAAGCACAACGATTTGGACTATTTTGATTTCGATTTTGGATGTAGCATCTTAGGGAATGGTGACTTGTTCTGGATGAGGCATTTGAGAGGATATGCTGCACAGCTTTCTGACTTTCCGGGCCCTGACGAGGGCGACAACGCGAAAACGTTAGCTGTAATAAAAAAGAATGTCAACAACCCTGGCTTTTGCTTCACATTAACGATCGACAAGTTGAAGTTATTGTGCCAAGATTCAAGAAAGCTCGAAGTTTTACGCTATCCTCTTGTCATTAGTATTTAGTGGAAAAAGTACCTTCACTCTTGCGACAGCTTCTTGAGCCTGTGCCATCCTAGCCGCCTTGCTACCTCTGCTTTCGCACATCATCTGCGTTGAACCAAGGTATCGAGCACGAAACAGCACTCCCTCGATCAGAACTGCAGGTTCATGTACCATAGCTGGAACAAAAAGGTATCATTTATTATATGAAATAGAAATTATTACGAAGCAGGCAATGCATAAATCGGAAGCAGAACAATCTTCTCAGACATCATCCGCGGTAAACTCTTCGAAAGATATGCAAATCATAAAAAGCTACATGACCACTATAAATGTGAAACTGAAAGGAAAGGATGGATTCACACGAGCGAAGCGATTGTTCGCCTGAAGTAACTTGCTGTCCTTCTCCCTATTAGGAGAAACTACTTGGGGCCCAGAGGGAAGATGCAAAGAACTCGAAAAACCATGCAAGCCCAAAAATCACAAAACCACAAGTCGCAAATCGACCTGAATATGCAGGCAGGATGGCGAAAAATAGCGGACTTGACTTTGGGTACAGACACGTTACTCACCTATTTGATATATTCGTTGCTCGCAAGTGACACAGTGCACAGCGCATGGTGGCAAAAAGAAAAGCTTTCAAAGATAGTAATCTGCACACCAAAAAATTTATGTTGCCTAGCTACTTTAGAATAATACCGAAAGACGTTATGCAGCACTTGGAAAAATTTGTACGCGTCTTTCACTGATTCAGCTTGATGTTATCGATTGCAATTTAACTAATAAGGTGAACACCTACTTTCTTTGCTATTCTTCTTCTTTCCATGTCCTGCAGTGGATGATGGCGTTTGCGAAGAGTCGTTGGACCCTCCAAGAAGAAGACGATCCGTTTCCATCTCATCCTCTTCAGCGGGCACTTCCGCTGTCACTAAAGAGGGTGCATCTGCTGGATTAGCATCTCCATCCCACTCGTGAGAGCAATCCTAAAATTGTAATGAAAAGTTCAAAACGATGAAAAACAGAAAGCAGAAGGATCCTGTTGATGCACTGAAAACCGCAACTTTGTTTGGACTCGTAAGACAAAAAGTGATGCAGCCATCTCGAAAAATATGAAGTGGACAAGAAACAGTTATAAATCGATTTCCTTATTAAAGAAAAACCACTCAGAACATCAAAAAGTTCTTGAATAAGTTCTCATTAGAACTCAAACGAATAACAAACGCTATATCATAAAAGCAGTGCAGTATATAAGTCAACTACATTAAAACCACTCTACCAGCAAACTTCTAGGAGGTTGTGTTGGAGAGGTAAAGGAGCATAATAAGCCATCGATTAGCGTAAAACTAGAATGCAAGCGTTCCGCAAGTGAAATATAGATAAACGCCCGTTTTAGATGCCGAAAAATGTACTTGGGGAGGAGGGTGGGTACTCGTTGGTACCCTTATTTCCCTCACGGTCTAACTTACTTTTTTTTAAAGTAAGTTTAGCTTACATGTCATAGATCCTCTAAGACTAATGTTAAATACTAGTAATAGTAGTAATACTTAGAAGAATAGGAAAAAAATAATTTGATGGGATCGCACTTCTGGCAGTGCTACTCCTTTTTTTATCATCAGTGTTCATATTTACATTATTAGTCATCACTTTACTTACTGACTTACTTTTCTATGCAGCTGTAATTTAAACTCTTATATCTTCGACATAGATCTCCACCTCACTGAACCTATCCCTTTGAGTGCGAGTGCTTCGAAACGTAAACGTCTTCTTAATTACTCGAAAAATATGTAGACAACACCAAAAAAATCACCTGCTCTTTTTGCTCGCGCTGCATACGCTTCAGATAAGACTCGCGAAGTACCCAAACCGGCTCCTCTGTGGATCCGTTTTCCTTATTTTCATCAGGCCACTCAGTCGAGCAGGACTGCGCTGACTAGAAAGAAGAAATAGTAGAAACCGATGAAAAACCAAAAACGAGTCATTCCCTGAACTCTAACCTGACTTGTTCTTCTATGGACAGGTCTTGCCGGCGGTGGAGGCGGAGCAATGGTTCCTCCGGATGAAGATGAAATGTTAGGTATTGTGTCAGATGTTCTTCTTCCCGTAGCAGCCTCATGTGCACATGTTGGTGGCTCCGGTTGCGCACTGTACTGCTTTTGTTGAAGAAACGCTGCTGCCAGTTGCTAAAATAGGAGGAAGCTCATCTCTGAAGCTAAATCTAAACCAATTTCTCACTTCTTGTGTGATACTAGGTCCATTTTGGAACTGCATAGAATAGGGCACTTGTGGATGGGCAAAAGGACTGACGAAAGGTTGACCGGGAGTGAATGGTTGACCCATAGCAAATGGTTGCGTCATAGTACTCATGACAGGTTGGTTGGGAAATGAAGGCGTCATTCCGTGGGTAATCGGTGCCATCTGCAATAAATCAAGTTAACTAGATCAAAGTAACAAAAACCATTCAGTGAAGAAGCACATACGTGTTGTGGCACAAAAGGAATTTGGTTCATTCCTACAGGTTGCATTTGTGGAGCATGAAGTGGTGCCGTAGCAGGCTCTTGGAGGTTGAACGATGATCTGAGCTGATTTAAAGTCTCTTTAGGTGCTGGTTTAGGCTCCGTTTCAGTCGGTGTGTATGGTAGGGCACTCTAAATGCGGAAATGCAGTAAAATCAAGATCAGTTGGGTAGGATGTGCTGATCCAATTTCTCGCAGAATACAGACCCGATTTTTAGAGCAAAACTTAAGTTAGTGTGTTGAGATGAATTTTCCTCGATCTACTCAAAGAGAAAAACACCATGCTTTCGAAATCAGTTTTTCCCCGGAAATTCTGCGACAAATTAGATTAACAGGATCCCATACGAGAACAATTGTCCCTCCACATGCCAACTGGACACATCCCACACTAGACGAGAAGACTACGAAATTTCTTTAATTACAACGGAGGAACGATTGGTACACGAAATATCACGAAGCGTGCACAAGGAAAAGAGATTCTAGGCTTCAAACCTCTTTTGTCCGCAGTCAATTCGGTGAAAAGTCCACAAATACTACTAAATGTATGAACTACAGACACAGCAAAACAAATTGAAGGCAGAGAAAAGGAACTGGAAAATTTCAGATCCAGATCTATAGGAGGGAGAAATCTATTGAGTATGAATGGGCCAGCATAACAGCACAACACAACACGCGGATGAACAACATCTGTAGCATTCCACGACGACGGTAACTACTGCTGCTACTGACAGACCTGTGAATCATTGGAGACAGACGGGAAGTTCGGTGTGAATGTTGCGTGTTCGTTCAATGCAGATAAGGAAGCCGTAGTAGTAAGATTGTTCTCGACGGATGATGTTCCAAATAGTTCTGCCAATTCACGATCGTCTATCTGAATCCAGCGACCACACTTGGAGAAAATGCATACTTCCATTTCCGAGAGATGGAGCGCAGGGACTGTGCGCACACGATTTCCCAATTATCAAATGCTAATTTCAAAATTTTCAAACAACCTCACGTATAATTACGAAATTTTCAACTATATTGGACCCCGACAAACTATTCTAAGAGACACAACCTGTCTCGATATTCCCTCAAACAATGAATCATAATAGCGAAAGAATAGGAACTCTTTTAAGGAGACTCTTCCGAAGCCTCTAAATCCGCAAGGCGGATTCTATTGCGACCAGACCCCTTCTCGTCTCTGCAGAGGTGCAGTTAGTAGTTCGACTGTTTATATTTAAAGATCAGTAGAAAAATCTAGTTTTGAATGATGCAATACCCTTTGGCCTTTTGTTGGGTCGGTGAGGTGAGCTCGCTCCTACTTAAAAATCCAATTTTTGATCCTGTTATAAGCTTAAACTTTTGTTGGGCAAAGCCTTAATTAACACTGGTACACGAAGATAGAGACCGCCTATGAAGCACTCGATGAGACAATTTCTGGACAGTTTTTTTTTCGAGCAGATGCAGTTTCAGCGCATTAGAAGGATGATTGTACCAAAGGCATGTCGAGACTTTATGGTGGAAGGAGAATAATTGTTCACCTAGACTTACCTAATTCTCAAAACAAACTACAAACAGCGTACTTGAATAGCAAATTTCTGAAATTCGGATGGTCCCCTCTGCCTTACAACTCCAATTGGATGTCGTCATACTACCATATTCCAAAATGCTGAAGCTGCATCTGCGCGGAATAATATAGAAAACTACGACCTCATCTCAAACATCTCAAAATTGATCTTTCTGCGTTTTCGTATATCTTCCTTGCTCCTTCTGGAATGGACGAGTGTGTGGGCAATGATTAATGTGTAGACAATGATTAGTGGTTATTACTCTACCGTATGTTTTAGCAGAAGAAGAAAAAACCTCAGAAGAACTCATTATATGGTGAGGTGGACTTTTGGAGAGCTCATTATATTATATACAGCCGAATTTCAGTGTTTAGGGAAGTTCCACAGATTCGATTACGCTAAATCCATACTGTATGTATATGATTCCTCTCCTTTGTGCGTGGTGGGTAGGAAAGTTTGAAATCAGTGTAAAATGTAGAGAGATGCTAACATTTGCTTATCAAAACATACAGCTACTACAGATGCAGCTTTAAAGATAGCACGAATCCTCCGAGAGATCTCTGTTTGCACTTTAGCATCTGCATTTTGAAATCCTTCATTTTTTTGTTGCCTAACAATCCAAATTTTCTCCAGCACAACTGCAATGATGCATGCTTCGCATTAACAATATAGAATAGTATTATTTTCTACAGCATCCATTAACACATATGAGTTAACTTTAATTTATATTTTACTTTCAACTTTATTTTCAACAGCAAATGTCCAGAAAGGGAATAGGCGCAGGAGCGGTTTAAAACTACTGATTTAAAAATACATTTTGTACAAAACTTTGTTGGCTATGCTATTTGCTACATTTTATCAGAAGCAGCTATGAGATTCATTTTTATGTTACACACTCATGGAAGTTAGAGCCATGGAAGCTAGAAGTCGAAAAGCTTTTCCCCACTATTAGGTATCATAGCAGCGCAACACTTAGTAGTTTTCCTTGTCCCATTGCAGGGTTTCGCATTCCAGTTATTAAGAAGATCTGCTACTTCCTCCTCAAAGTCTTTTTAATCAATTTTCTTTCATGTGAAATGACCGCCTCAACCTTCTTCACCAAGTCAACTCCTTCAAAAGCAGTCATAGCCATCGGTAGCAACCATGTTTCTGACTGAATTTTGAAACCACAAACTTCAAAAACAGTGTTTGTGATTTGTAAAATTTCCTTTAGAACAAATATCCATGTTTCATTGTTTTTATAAGGACAACCTCGGGACGTAATATGACGCTACAGAGATAAGGTCTCACTTACAATCTACCATTAATCGGTGCTAGTGCGGATCCCTCTGATACAACTCGTAACCTGACACTAACCCCCTAATCCACACCTCGCAAAAAAAAGTACAAAACCGGTTTAATACAAAATCATCGAGCTTTTTCTTTTCTTTACGTTCATTGCTCCCTCGAATTTCCATGTTTGCCGAGGATTTCGATGGGTGTAGCATAATCGGATGTATATCGGGCGGCTTGCGAGTGTGAGACAGTGCTTTCGGAGAGGAAAGTTAGAGAAAACACAAGCTAATGAGTAAGCCGATGCAGCAAGTGTCCATCACACAAGCCTCCATCTCATTACCCAAACTAATTTAGCGCTGTCAAAAATTCTTTCCCTTCACGAAATATAGAAGCTGATAGAACTAGTGGCGGTCAGAAGAACTGATTTGAAAAAAGGACACTATCAAATTACTAAGGTTCAATTTTGCAGCACAAAACCATTGTACATTCTCGGAAAGAAAACAAAAAAAAAGAGCACAGAAAAAGACTTTTCACACAATCTCCCCAGCAGGCACCCTAGACAAACGAAATTCTCAGCTTCGTATCGATGCTGGTAAAAAGGAAATTGCGTGAGCGGCCTCTTACTTGCATCGTGCAGCAATCACCGGATACCGCAACCCATTAGGTCCTTCAGCAGTTGCATATGGCAAATATAACAACGAAGTATAAGAGACTATAAGTAAACAGAAAGCGAAATTCATCCGATGAAAACTTTTGTGTTTACAGCGCTTATGTTTACCGAAACGATATATTGCGATATTAACTGTCATTTTATGAATTATGAATGGTTGCAGCAAAACTAAGTGCTAGCTAGGACTGCTGGGAAAATCGTATCGTGGGAAGTTCGGCATCGTTAGCCAAGCTCTTAATAAATGAATGTTCTGAGATACTGACAGAGAATTTCCTGCAGAATTCAGAAAGTCAGAAACCAAGCAGATATTGAAAAAATCCGAATGCGGATTACTTAGCAATGTTTTTTTTTTAAATTACATCTGAAATATCCAACCCGAAATCAACTCAGTAGCTAGGAGCAGTTTCATTTAAAATCCAAACCTGAGCTTCCTAGCGCATTAGTTTCATAGCGTTGCTGACCGCCATGTTTATTTCAACTTCTAACTGATAAAGTTCATCTTTGTGGAGTTTAGTAAAATCCCTGCGTAGGGTAGAAATTGTGGGGTTGAGGCAAGCCGAAAGTGAGTTGCACATGTCAGCGAATAATAAAACTAGTTAGGACGAAAGTTTCTAACCGCACAGAATTAGCTGCCGGAACATGACTCACCTTCTTTATATTTTTATTTTGTGACCTCCGTGTAATTTCTTTCTCAATTTCGCTCATCTGTTTTCGGATGAGGCTTGTAGTTTTCTCATCTTCTGTAGGTAGAGAGCTTTTTCTTTCCAATTTCTTCTTCGGAGTTCCAGATGAATCTTCCCCATCACTCCTTGTCAAATCCTTTTCAGATGCAGAACCGATTCCATTTGATTTTCCCTAGAACACAAAGTGATTTTCAAAAGTGCAGTCACTTGGTAGATGAGGTGGTCAGCTGTGACTGACTTAATGTGACAGGCATGGCAGTTCGCTTGATTAGAAATACATTAATTAAAGTTTTAATTATGTACTCCTAGAGACAGAAGCATGAACCAGCTATATTTTGTTTCGAAACACAGGCAGAAATTGAAAACGGCAAAAAAGTAAAGTGCATTCCAGGCTTTGCCGGAGCAAATGACATTCGATATTTCCTTAGATGGATATCTCATGAGGTAGTGTATCCGTAATAGGCTAAGCAATAAACTTTTGACTTAAAACACAACATACAAGATGATGTTCCTGTGAAATACCATGGTTATCGACAGCGACTTCGACCGCACCTGAAACAAAAGCGTAGAGTTGTGTGTTTCTTATACATGAAGTATGTAAAGGAAAGAGTTAAGATTGTGAACAGAATTTATCTCAGCTAATTTTTCGGTGTTGACGCCTGATTCAGGCAAGACCTTAGGTTATCAACTTACCTACCCTGGATCTTGCATTTTGTTCAAACAAATAGTGAATTAAATGTCTTGAGGATAATCTCTTTTCTTTTACAAGAAGTTTCGCACGTAGCATAGGCATTATTTCGGCTATGCAAAAGTTTCCTGAACCGTCAATAACAAAATGATTTGTACACTTCGCCCTATTTCCCTGGTTTTTTTTTCACTGCTTTTTTTCGTAACTGTTTTCGCGTTGATCGATGAATCATCAGGGCGAAAACTGAGCACCATCGTATGGTGCACGTCGAAAAGGATAAAGCCACTGGCGCATCAATCCACTTGGGATGTGCCAATGCTTTTTTACTGCATTTCGTAATCGTTGAGGTTTGAATGACTTCTGGAGGCCAGGCGTTGATCAAGTTAGTGTTTTTTTATCCTCCCAGAGAAGTCTGGCATTAATTTATCGACCCCGAAGGAATGAAATGCTCGGTTGGCATCAGGATGGTTTCGAACCATCGACCCTGCGGTTACAGCGTACTTCTGACCGACTGCGCCACACCAGCCCGGTCACGTCTGTCCATAAAACTTCTACAAATTCGACTGTTTCACCACCAGAGACCACGGCTAGTAAAAACTGATGAATGAGTAGTCGAAATAAATTTCTAAAAAAGCAAAAACTCGTGCAATTATCCTTCCAACAATTATGTCGTATAGGGTCTGTATATAGCATGTGTATGAAGCAGAATTAAATCCTGTGTTTTCATAGTTTTTTATTTGTTTTGTTCCCGTACAGCGTTGGGGCAAACGCTATGCCGTTGCAATAGGGCTCAGGAAAAAACAACAATGAATCACAATGAAATACCAGGCAGATGCAATGATTCACCGTAAACGAATTAATTTATTTTATTCTACTGCACTATTTTAATTTGTATAATACATTCATTTCGGAGAATAGGATAACAAAGGAACCAACCAATCTCTAAGAATCTCCAACATGTTTTTTTTTGTTTTCGTATATTTTATATAAACAGTGTTTGATCCCTTTCAAGCTTAGAAAAATGCAATTCAACGCTTAGTTCAATTTCAGCAAGTGAGGAAAGCTGGCGAACATATTAATCACTTCTAAGAACGAGAACCATCAACCACATCAACGCCGCGCCTATTTATCCTCTACTATATAGCTCGGGCAAGAACGATAAACAACAGCCTTGGACGTTGAAAACATTCAGTTATCTAATGTCTCAGTCGATAATAAAGTAATGGTCATTCACTTTTATTTCACATGATTTTATATGTGAAAAATTCACGTGAGAAAGAAGTTCGCATTCTGTCGTCTAAAAATATGTCCAACAATTTTCTCCCATAATGGCCATGTAGAGGAGCAAACAGAAATGGAACGTATCTGCAGTAGGTAATCTCTTCAAGAACATACAAGAAACTTGACAAAAACGATTTCTTTGAACTCCAAAACATGGCTCGCTGAAAACAGCGGCGCTGGTTGGTGGATACTCTGTGGGAGAGTGTAGTAAAAGCTTCATTCAGACTTAAGGAATCTCAGATGCGTCAGCCTTCGACAAAGATGTTCCTGTCGGAAGTAACACGGAGTTTCCCACTCGAAAAATGCTGCTAATCTTAAGTATTCAAGGTCCGACGTAATGTTATGATCGTATGGAGATTAGGTTAATGAGATCCCTTGTCACCAATCGTTATGGCGACCCTTCTGCCGACAGAACCGATCGTAAATAAACCAATGTTTTCTGTTGCATCCGATAATCGATTGTTCAGTTTTACGAACAAACCATATCCAGACATGGATACAGCACTATAAAAAACAGCTTGGGGAATCTCTGAAATTCCGGGGGCATACGTACGCTGAAGTTACCTTTCGGCTTCTCTAAGGATTTCATCTTCCAGAAACAGTAGTCACAAATCTCTGGTTTGCATCAATTCAATATTTCGCCTACGTTAATAAAAATCCTATAGATTTCAGCAGCTTATCGATCAACGCTCGACTACATCGCAGGATGTATCCCATTTAATGTTTGCTGACGGTCACATTACAGCAAAATCCCTCGTCTAAGTCAGTTCATATACAGCTGTTTAGCAATTTCTTCTATCAGAATAACAGATGTATGACTGCTATGCTATGCTGACTTATGTTCGCCTATACAATGCGGCTGTGAATATATACAAGCAAGAAATGAGCAAAAGTACAAAACGATTCTCAGATGACAAATGGATTCCTGGCACGCACGCAATGCTATCACTGACAACATGTATCCGATATATCTACGCGTCGATGCTACCAAACAAAAATTGAGCACACTTTCGACAATTTACTTCTGCCTCCTTGGAACAACTGATACACCACCGTACTTTTCATTCTCCTTTTCACTCCTCCCAGGAGTACAATTCGCGTGAGGATGACCCACCAATGCTATGAGGCAATATCTCGTAAAACGACTGCGCACGCGGATATGAATAGTAAATTCTGTCCAGATGTGCTGTCATCGCAACGGCATTAAACCATAAGAGGGGAAATCTCTCGAACCGAAGCAATGCCATGCATAAGCGATGACACTCGAGACACAATTAATCCCCCAAAGCGACGACGGCAAAACAATCAGCGAGCTGGGAAGAAAAGCTAAGTGTGATGCAAATGGCGGACACGCAGAGAAATGAAATCTTTGTTGTCAACCAGCCACACATCTCAAACTAATGCAAATTAAGCAAATCCACAGACAAATTTTTCGTTGTAAACACTGCTCAATACTAGGTGAGAACTAGAGCCTAGGGATTTTGTACCAAGTTCCCTCAGTGCCCCTCAAGAATGAACGAATAAACTTCTCCTCTGAGGCTCGTTTATGTGTCCATTCAAAGAAATTAACACATCCAGTTGGAAATCTAAAATTGCACATTTGGTTCCTCTTAGAATGGGTAAGAAATCGTGAAGACCGTAATCCTCATGAAATACATACTCTATGCTTCAACTTATAAAGTATGCAAATTGTTGAGGTTTAAATGCACAAGATTTTCCTCAATTTCTTCACATTCGTTGAAGAAAACGGTGTTTCTTGAGTCAGTGAACAAGGCGCATTAATTTTTGTAAGGAATTTTCTAAAAATTTTAGAAGAGCATCAAGACAGACGATACTTTCCTTGATTAACAAATGATGGTAACGCATAAAAAAATGACCTCTCAGTCTCCAGAACGAATGGAATATAAGTTGAAGTTAAAAGGTCTAAAATGTGAATGTGGCGTCGATTGGTTGAACCCCTCTGCACCACTTAGCTTATCGTTATATTTTAGACTATTTTAGACTTTTAGACTTTGAAAATACCAAGATATGTACCCGACAAAATTAAGTGATTGGATCGTAAATTTTTCCCTACGATACATCCCTGCACTGAGCACCCTTAATGCAGAGAAACGTGGTTGAGTCCCGCCCGACTGCTGGCATCCTCTCTAGGGTTGCACCCTGATAGTTGAAGTGTAATAATAGTAGTGTAATAATCGAAATAACTTCAGAAGTTCACAACACTTTCCTATTTACGCAACACATTCCTTTTTACAGTGGGAGGAAAAAATTCAATATAACAAGTCACAAAAAAACAGGTTTCTGAATTGGATCCTTGAATCGAAAATCACTAGGGAGAAGTTAGGGCCATAGAACGTTTGAAGTGAAGTATAGAATACCGTTACGGTCATTATACTATGAAGTGTACTGTAAAGAGTACTGAAAGTACAAGAAATATGATTGTTTTAAGCAAATTCGGTCCTTTGCTATTTTAAATCTAGAATAGAACGAAATTAAGTTCATCCTCGTGTTCAATTCTAAACCTAAGCGCTATACATGGGACCGATAACGAATCAATACTATCGATTACTCTGATGTCATCGATTGACAAAAGAAGTTTCATACAGCTGAAATGAAAGGTTAAATGATCAGAGAACTACAGTAGCCAACATCTGTAATGGGTAATAAACTCCCGCGATTGGCACATCGACCAAGACACAAAAAAGCAATCAGTCAGTAGTCACAGTAATCGGCTCTGGTGAAGTTTGAAGGTTACAATCTGGGGTGACTAGGCTAATAAGCGTCTATTAGACTTGTTAAAGATTAACCGACATAGATCCTAGATAATAACCCGCTAATCGTTTACCATGGGTGACTTGGATTTCAGAAAAGTGGAGTTGAAGAGACGCTGATCGAAAAAAAAATAGGCAAAACTGTGACAAAAGGAACCGAATCAAGTTTTCTCACTGAAAGAAAATACATGATCGCAAGTTTCTATTGTTAAATAAGGAAGTGGCCAGAAAAAGTTGAGTTTTTTTTTTTTTATTGAGTTCATTGCAACTGATTTCTCTTCTCTCCTACTTTCACAGGTGTGTTTTCGTTCCTTCAATAAGGGAAACTTCAAAGTAATCCAGACTTCCACAAATTAAAAGCAGTCTGTACTGGTCCGTCATGAGGCTAAAGCTGTCAAAACTCTTCCGCGCAATCAGCCTACGGCAAACAACTGATTCCACTTGCGCATTTGAATTCTGGTCTTTCAAACGACAGAAAATAGAATGTGTTCAAACACCCAAGAAGTGTTCAAGACCCATTTGCGCGAGGTGATCACTCAGCTTCACCTTTCATTATTCCCTCTCAACGCGAATAACTGTAAATCCCAGCACGATTTCCAAACATTACTCGGACCTTTCCTTGACTTGCAGCAAAAATGATACGTTATTCACAGCTGGCCAGTAATAACCTTGCTAATGCGAGCTCATCATTGAAATTCCACTATTAGTGTGCACTTTCTCTCAATGTACCATAACAACGCCAATTTTCTTTCAAGACAAGAGAGCGGAGACTTTTCTGCTACTTACAAATAGTGAAATTGACAAGTGTTAAATTAGTGACATTTTTCTTATCTTCCCCGCCTCTACCATAACAGAAAAAAAAACATTCTAAGATGGTATGGATTCTGGATGAGTAAGACATATTATTGTTGTTCTAAGATGTATTAGATGCGAACACATATTGTTTTTTTTATTGATTCAACCCTGTGAAGACACTAAAGGTAGGGGCGTTAAGACACACTAAATTTCTACAAACAGATTCGGGTCGAAAGAACTAACATAGACAAATCTATCACTGAAATATTATCGAGCAACGGGGATGCATTTATCGAGGAGGAATGAGGATGCACAAATTTTCCATAGAAAGTGGCACATTTGTGTGAATTTCACTAAATGCTGCACTTGAACAGAAAATGTCTGAAGATGGAAATATGGAAACAAATATAAATGAAAATGCTTTCTACCGTGCTACACATTCCATCATCTATTTATGTAATGAAGTTTTCAGGTTCTTAATGCTCTCGCTTAACAAATAGGTGAAAAAGTACTTAGTTTGAACATTCCTATCCTTTTCAAATCGTTTGTTAACAGTAACATTTTTCATGCTCTCTTTCTTTCTTCATATAGTACAGTAAAAAAAAAAACAGGATATTTCCCCTAGACTCCTACTGCCTATTCGGTAAATGAAATTCTTGTTTAAACCTATTATTCCTAGGCGATCGTGCTGATGCATCTCGTTACAAAACCTTTCCACATAATGGGAAGCGTCCCCAATTCCTGAAGGGTACGTTACCATTTGATATTGTGTCATGCCAGCGAGTGTTGCGCACAATCCTTGCGTTCACCACCGCTTTTCAACGCAAATGTTGTATACAATGCTTAATGAACATAGATGGTGATGGATATCCTATCAAACAGCTTGAGTTCTATGTCGATGTAAGAAACACAGTTATTTCACGATTTCGTGGGCACGGGTACAGATCTAGACATAGGCATTACCTCGTCAACGAGTTTTTGCTCACAGCATAGGACAAGGATAATGGCACCAAATCAGGGAACTAAATCTGAGAGGTCCAATCCGCCGCAGAAAGTTCAGTCGATTTCGCTAACAAGAGGCAGATAAAAAAACATTTCGTTAAATATCGAAGCAAGCAGAGGCGCAAAAATAATTATCTTATTCGGTTGGGAGAAGGTATAAGCAAGAAAATCAGTTCAAAAACCAAGTCTATGCATGTTTTCAGCAATATCTCTGCCGCTTTTCGAATAGCAGTTAACTCAGAAGAAGAAATTCTCACCTTCTGTTCCATTAGTGATCGAACTTTTATCCGATGACGACGAAGGAGAGTCTGACTGGCATGCAGCAGCAGGTTGTGCAACCAACTGAAAAAAACCACAAGTGTCAATCAATTAAGTTAACCGGTTGCTAAAAACGTATGCTAAAGGACGTTCGACGGTTCTTAATGAAAAAATGCTGCACCACAGTTATCACTATCTGGATGAGTTGAAGTGGAAACGGAGGGGAAAAAGTAAATTGATATCTAACCTCACGTTCTGATGACCCAGAAGCAAGATGTATCTCGTGAATACCATTTACAGCTTCACCAACACTGTCCGACTGCGACGTCTTAAAAAGAAATACAGAGAGTTATATAAGTTTGGAATTACCAACAGCAAGCTTCAGAACAAGCTCTATAAATGAATCGTAGAGGCTATTCGTAAGGAACATGATCTGAAGCTCAATGGAACAAATGAATGAATATATATCCTTTTTCAGAGAAACCGGCGAGAAAAAAATGTAGCCAACTTCAAATACATATTCTATCCATGCATTTACAGCATATATAATCAAGAGCAAAAAATCAAATTGACTTAAGTAATGAAAACCTCATGTTTCTACAGACTATATTTGCGGCTCCACTGATAATTTTCGCACGAAGTGATGTAAGACTGATAAAGAAACGCAGCAATGTGAAGTGGTTACACTGTTTTTGAAAATGGAAAAAGAGGAATGTTGAGACATGAAACATATGTCGGGCAGCACCACGGAATTTCTAAACAAATGTCAAATTTCGGCACGACATCACAACAAATTCCTACTCAGAAGCTGAAATCAGCGAGTAGTCCTACTAATACTAATTCTTCAGAGGCAACAGTTTTTCAAACCCACTATGCAAAACCCATTTCCCGTCGAAATCAGTAACTTCAAAGTATGAATTTCATCTCACGCCGAGAAAGTAGGAAAGGAAAAAATTCAGAACATTGAACAACATCCAAAAAGAATGACACTTGTCCTTTCGACAACGAGTTACTGTCCAAATCAATAGTTATTACAACTAGGTCGAGGTAAAATGGTTCAAACAAGATACGTACAGTAGCATTCGGAAGTGTAGGCAATTAGAATATTTTTCCACACGCACACACACATACACTCTTCAAGACATTAAATCTCTGAGATTGAAAATCTTTATGTTACTCTTGCTAATAAAGATAAATACTGAATAGAATATTTTTGTCAACGCATAAACTGTGCTGCTACTCGTAAATACACAGCAAAAAAGATAGGGGAGTCTTCGGCTTGTTTATTTACGAGTAGAAATGTAAAGACACCAAAAAGAAAAAATTCACATTGTTTTGGTGGTTGGTTGGTGATTGGTTGAACTTCACTTTTCATTCACTCCAAGCGTTGCTGACGTTCACATTAAAGAGTAATCCTCAGTGCTACTGTAAGTAACTGAATCTCATCCTCAAGTGCAAACAGATATCTCCCAGAGATTTCTTCCTAATGAGACTGCACAGAGTGCAGAGTTCCCCATTTCGCGCCGTAGAAACTAACTAGGAGAAAACAATGCTTGCAGAATCTCAAAGCCACCGCTACCACCGAAAACAACCCTGAAAAAAACAAGTGCAACCGGCGCGGGAAGCCATGATCAGGATTATTGTCAGCTTCTAAGCCGGGTAATTACTCAAAATGTCTAGTTTTGTCACAGCGCGAACAAATACTTTTGATCCAAAACGCTTTAGTATAGAGCTTCTAATAATTTACAATGAAAAAAGTACATAAATAAAAGGAAACGATAAAACACGAAGAGAGAAGGCAGATTTGTTACAGGAATACGTGTGGAAAAATAAAACTTCCCACCTGACTACTTGGTCGAGCCAAAGTCGTACCAAACGGCATAGGGAATGCGATATTCATGCCGTATTGATTAGCGGTCATCATATGTGTAAAATACTGCTGCATCATCTCCTGATATTGAGCCGGAGAGAAAAAGAATGCTGGCATTGTTGCTGTGCCACCAGCAGCAGCGGCAGTTACACCATCCGGAACAACTCCTTGTTGAGGCATGAACGGAGACATGAATGGGTTTGCAAAGAACGGCATCTCTGGAAAACAGTACAGATAGTTAAGAAGAAAGCAGATTCACTGAAATGCTTTTCTTTCTTAAAAAAAAAAACAATGTTAAGAAGTATAGGTCTGGCTGCTTAAAAGCGCCATATTTTGGACTAGCTTTGAAGCCTGCAACAATACTTGAACATTGTAGAGCTTGTCCCTTTATAACGCTCACTTAATGGGACGGTCTCTGGGATCGGGCATAGATTCAGGCACAGAGTCGATTTTGTGAGGTGAGAACGCTCATACTATCCAAATAATTCTCTGAATATCGTTCCACAAACTCTACTCTTTGAAACCTTTGGAAAAAAGTTAGCTTGTGCTGAAAATTATCGTAACACATAAACACAAACGATCCAGCTGCGTCTCAGCATTCTTTGGTTTAGTAACTTCTTTTTCAGAGCGAAGATATTGTGTACGAGGTTTTCGTCCACATCTCTACACTCTTCACTATTTCATAAAGGAATTCGTTCATTCGAATCAGAAAATTCGTATTGAGCTCGTAAACACGTGCATTGTTCGCATTCTTTCAAAACCCTCATAAAGGCTATGTTTGAAAGAAGTCATAACTAAACTGCTAGGCGTCCAGCTTTAATACACTGAATTAAGTTCGTGCTTTGCATCTGTCAATTTCATAACTCTCGTATTGTTTCAAGGGACTTCGACGGCGGAAGTTGATGCGTCAGCGAACTTCGGCTGCGACTACTACGGATAAACAACCATCTTTGGGAGCGCCACTAGGATGTAAGGGAAAGAATCACCAATAACCGAACGGATATTAGAATCGACATCCGAAACGTCGAACAAAAAACCTACATCTCACTACTTTCAGTGATTTTTAGTCAAAACAAGAAGTGCCACTTCCGTATTGGGTTAAAAAGTAAAAAAAAACTGTATAAAAGCTTAAATAATTAACGATAAAATCCATTTTAGTTAAAATATGCTAAAGCTTCATATAAGAGAGAAGCAGAAGACCTTCATCTCGGCAAGGCTTAGAGTAATGCACATAACATCTTAAATCATGTCTGAGCTGTTCTTCGCTATGTTGGGGAGAAATGATAATTAGACGTCCTAACACAACCGACCGTTTCAGTTCCAACGTTACTGTATCATCAGTAGTGTATATGAGAAAAAAAAACCTGTGAGCGACGCTCAATATAAGCTTGAACGAGTACATGGAAAATATGAGTTACTAATGTCAAGAAAACTTCATAATAACTCCATAAAAGAAAGATAAACACTGTAAACAATCTGTTTGAATCAAAGTAACAGCGTGTTGCGCATCGAAGTAAATGTTAGCCGTGACACAACGCACAAGATTAACCTCAATGAGAGTCTATAAATACACAAGCAACATCTATTTTGTGAGTGTATGAACAGATAAGCAAACCATATTTTTCGATCAAAAACAGTTTCCCCAGCGCAGATGTAAAACAGATGTGAGAGGGAGAGACAAGAACAAACTTCCGAGATTGTTGCGATGAATCAAACTATTAAATTTCAAAACCTTGGAAATTGAGACTGAAAGTGCGCTGGTGTATGCACGATACGGCTAAAAATTTGGAAATAGGAGACATGTGTTCGGTTCCCAGAGAATATGGTGACGAATTGTGAAACAACAGATGCGATCAATAAATTCGTATCGGAATGTGCAGTGAGGCTTCGAAAGAATATGAACGATCATGAATAGCTTGATAATATGACACATTTTGTATGTGTCAAAATGTAACTCCCAACTGGATATGGTAAACTGACACCAAATCGAGACAGTGGAACTTAATAATATGCAGAATAGTGCACATCAGAAAAAGTAAGATAGCCGGAAAAAGAAAACTTTTTCTCTGACTTGGAGGAATTATGCTGCACTCTCTTGCATTTGAGCTGAAAGTATGAGATAGAGACCTCTCATGGAAATTTCCAGAGAGAGGGTTACTATATACTAGCCCGCTGAGCTTAGCATTCTAGGTCCCAGCACCATACGTGCGCGTTGGCTATATGGAAATCGAACTTATGGAAAACGAAATCAGCCACCGAAAGTTTCCAATCAATGAATAGATCGGAACGAAATGAACGTTCTAAATCGCGACAGATTGAAAAACTATCATTACGATAACTCTGGACCGCGTCGTCACCTACGAGAAATGTGTTTCATGACATTTTAAACGTACAATCCGAAGCGATTTGATACTGTACTTAGCATTAATGAGATAGAGTAGAAGTAATGCTGTAAAGGGCACGAAATCAACAATAAGAATAAGAACAAGAAAGAATATAGGTTTCCAATGCTAATAACTTTGTTCTGCTCATTCAAATCCTAATTTTACAGTAGTAAGAACAACAATAGGAGAAATGAGCTGAACAAAGATGCAACCACAAGCAGAGAACTTGAATACATAAAATTTCCAAGGAAGAATTATTGACAAAAAAACCTCTTCTGGTGCTTCTAAGTTGAGAAAAGGAGCCTAAACTTTTCATCGCAATGAATGAAACGTCCTTAACGCATCCTTTGAAGTAACAATGACGACATATGCAGCCTTATGGTAATCATCAATTATTTTTTGTAATATGTAGAGGAAGAAGATTACAACCATAAGACACATACCACATCATCTGATCGTGACTAGACAACATCAATTAATTTTGAAGTGTACTTCGGCAGATACTTGACCTCACCTCACTAGATACGAGTCCTGAGCATTAAAATATTTTCCGTAGCACTTGCATGACTTCTGTACTAACTCGTACCAAACTGGACTATCCCAAACTTGTAGAACTAGGAATACTCAACATACATGTGAGTTTTCTAGATTAATTTCAAAGCAAAAGTTCAGTAATTACTAGAAATCTCTTTCAGAACAACCTCCGGTCACTTTCGGTGTTGAGCCTAAGCGTAGAACTTCTAAAACGATTTCTCATTGGTTGACAAGGTATTTTAAAGCACTCTAATACGCATTAACTCCTACATACTCATGGTCGAGAGTTGCAGGGCTGCTTTAAGTTTTAGCGCACATCGGTTTGAGTGGGAACTGAGGAGAAAAAAACCGACGAAGCCGCCACCTTTGCAACGAAATCAACTTTTAGAAAAAAAGTTTAGAAAAAAACCTACGAAATTGCATAGGAAAAGCCTGTTCGCCTGTCATCAACGGTGGTGTGGGTGTCGCCTGTGGCGTAGCAGTGGACTTCGTCGTTAGTGGATTTTCCGGAGAAGTGGTGCCCGGCGTGGCGGACAACTTGTCCATCATGCTGAAATGCGAGTTTGGTAAACCAGGCTGCCAGCGAGTGTTGACCTTTGATGCGTGCGAGGAACAGCGAGATTACGTAGATCAGAGCGGGTGGGACACGAAATGATGTGTGTGCGCGCGTGTATGTGCACACACACACAGATGAGGAGACGATGAGGTTTGGCGCTACACGTCTTCCGTCGACCACCTCCCCACTGGGAGGCGACGATCGATGTGTGTTCCGCTCTGCGTCCCTGCACCCGTTCCGCCGACCGACACTCTCGTCTCCTCGCCGTCCGGCCGCCCTTCGACCTCATCCGATCATCATTCTGTGTATGGATAATCATTGATTTGATACTGCGGACGGGACCCTTATTTATTGCACAAGGGAGGCGGTAGTAGTTCGCTTTCTATCACATCATTCATAGGGTAAAGTGTAGTTGGAGCGGGTCACCCAACTGCGTACTTATTTCTGAAAGCTCCATCTTTCTTTTTTTCTAGTAGCCTTAGCCTACTCGTCGTAGATCCTCTAAGGCCAATACACTTAGGTTTTAGGGCCCGTCTGATTTAGTTATTCACTTCTAAAAATAGGAGCGCGGTTGAGTGCGTCTCCCAACTACCCTTTACTCTCATTTACATTTTTAATGGAAAGAATTTCAAGAAATCCTCAGAAAGTTAACTCAATAATTAAACAAATCACGAATAACATGACAATGTTTCAACCTATGGCTTAGAAGATAGGATTTTAAAATGTTATGTAGTTGACAATGAATGGAAACGGAAGTAATAAGACTAACATTTATGAAGTTATTCGAAACATCGATGCCCTGATTTCGTCTCCATCCCTTTCGACTATAGATGAAAAATAAAGTTTAGAATTGTGAGGCTAGAAGTGCAATTGGATAACTCCTCCGCAACCCGTTGGCGAAATAAAGCGATCTCATCCACCAAATCATCTCTCGTTATGAAATCTGCAGTTTTCGTCACTTTGTTGTTTCACTGTTAATTTATGAAGCCGATCTGAAGTATTCACCGCAATTCTCATGTTCAAATGTTGACGTAACATAAACAGAAATCACGGATTGTTAGCGGTGCTATGCAGAAAATCATCAATTGAAGTATTTCTGGGCGTCATCGAAAACAGTTACTAGTGTAATTTTCTTGTCTTGCCGCAACTTCTTCCAATGACTTTGAAAACAGTGTAAAACCGGACTGCTCTCTTAATTCAGCTGAAGGTTAACGTGAACTAAGAAATAGTAGGAATACTTGGTGATTCACGACGATTTTTTTCATTTCCTTCTATTCCTCCTTAAGTGTCTTGGAATAATGTCAATACTCATTAAAACCGACGAAGTACAAACACCTAGTATTAATCCTGAATCATATTGTTTGATCTACTAATTAATTCGATCTTCTTATTTCTGCGTAGCAGATTTGTTTTGGTGAGTGTTGGTATTTCTGTCGATGTACAATGGGTGGTACCTTAGTGGAGATTATATATGATGCGGTAGTGACACGGATTAGAGAACATTCGATTTTACATGAAGCAGCACGATGTGTGGATTCAACGAAGTGATTCAGGCTTTGCATGTGTAAATTTACAGCGGAACTCAGCTGCATCCAATCACAGGATGAAAGGTGATGGGGCGGAGCGATTTGCAGTTTTCTGTACGGGGATTCATGCTTTTTTTTTGCAAAAGCTAGTTTTGTATGGTAATAAATTGCATTTGAACTTACATTGGTTCCAGCATAATTTGGCATGTAAATTCAGTGCAATAATAATGCTTATACGGTTTTTCCGAGGTAACATGTTATTATTGTACTTGTGTAGACTGGTAAACGCTCACAACAATATGATTTGCTCGTTGTGCATTTCTTTTTCTTTATCTTTCAGACCTTGAGTATGCCAAGTTGTTTTGAGACGTGTGTTGGATTCCTTGATTTCATCAGGCTTCTTCAAACACATAGGTTTTTCGGGAGGAGAGAATGAGAGAATTCGAGATATCGCTCCACTTCTGGAAACACTCATATCTTGTTAATCATCGTGTCTTTTCTGCTCTCGTGAAGATTTCTTTAAGATAATGGAATGTTTGATGAGAAAACATAATATTCGAAAGAATTATTCTCGATTGCATATTTTGGTTTTTCAGATGTCTTCTGGTGACCATGTCGCCATGACCATGTTGGCGATGGCGGAGACATTGAGGCAACTACAACCTCCTAAGGTGAAGATGGCTATTAAGTGTGCAAAGGTAAGGAAATATTCTTATCTATTATTGAATTGGTTGTGTTCTCTTTTCTTGCGCCGAGTAATAGTGATCTGAAATATTTTAGCATTAAAGCCAATTGTTTAGGGAGCGCTGACACTCTCCTTATCCGCAGAGATGGCTGCGCATGTGAAATTCCAGCTAGGAAAGCTTTATTTTTTCTACACAGAAAATCTCGAGTTGGCTTTGCAATATTTGGACTCTGCTGTGAGTACAACATACAGTTGATTCCATGTTTTCTTCTCCTTAAGTTCTTCTTCTAGTACGAAATGATGACCAGGATGGGGGAGTACTTCATTCAACCGCGTTTAGAAGCCTTAGTTCTCATATGCGAAGCTCTTATCCATGGTAAATATGAAATATTCCTGTTTCTCATGTGCAAAGCTTTTATCCATACTATGTAAAAATGAATTTTTCTCCATCTCTTGCTTTCCGTTTGAATGCAGAAACGATTTTTTTTCGATGTGTTGCTCTCGTTTCAACAACATCGTTACAGTATGCTCATAACTCGTACTAAAGTTGTTTGATGTGAATTCTCCCACTTCCCAAAGTTGATATTTCTTTTCTAGGACCTTCTAATGCTGCAAGCACTAATCGTGTGCTTACACTGATTCGTTCTGAATTAGGAAATGCGAAAGCTTTTCCAACTATTTACGCAAAGTTGTTCTTTTCCTATATCGTAAGTTTGTGATGCAAAATTTCTGTATTTCTAGATGAAGGGTAAGGTTACAGCTTTAGGAAGTGAACACAATCGAGGGTCGGGCTGAGGATGCTATGGAGGCTTGTCAGGTGGCAATACAACAGTGCGCAGATGATCCTGTAGTTAATCTCTATTTCCGTCTCACTAAAAACATGGTACACGCTTATGTTTCGTAGTGTTCTGCTACAACTGATGATAATATTTTCATACGGAAATCCCACACAATTCTTCTGTATTGTAGGTATCTGCGAGAGTGTCGGGTACTGTTTGCGATGATTCGGAAACGGTAATTATAGGTCAGTTGATCAACAGATTGGATCAGTCATCACCAACCACTGCTAATCTGAAGCTCTTCTATATTTGCACTCTTCTTGCTTTCATGCTTGCTGATGGAAAGGTTAGTTTAGCATTCTTGAGTCGGATTTTTCTTCTTTTTGTTGGCTTGAGCTTGTTCATTGCCAGGATTTCAACTGTTGTTTTTGTAGACAACACTTCCGGCACCAGGCACACAACAGCAATTAAAATTCCGCTAATTAATTTCGTTTGCATCAATGATGCCTGGTTTTTCTTACATTTCAGATGTGCACTATTAATCCAGGAGTATGAAAGAAACTGCACATGTAGAAATTTATTGCAGCGAATAAAGAATTAATTAGTCTTCCACATAAAAGTGAAGACATTTCCCATACGGAAGATATCGGTTTTGTGGCAACAGTTTTGAAACACGAATAGAAAGTGCATGGGAACATGAAGACTTTCAGTATGCGGCTTCTTCGCATATCATAGTACGAGTTTGATGAATAGATAGAAGCACTTTGATAGGTTAACGAGGAGTGTTATCACCGACAGTGGTCGCATTTTCACGTGCTGATCGAGTTAGAAGGGAGGATAATGATAGCGTTGGAACTTCCGTTGAAATTTTATTAAAGGCATCACCCCACGAATCTGAGGTGGTACGGATTTCAGGTGGAGTATTCGCATACGGGATAGTAGATTATGGAGAGGGGGTAATCCCGCCCATTTCTTCCTAGCTGCCGTAAAAAACGGCCCGGAAGATGTGGCGTTCCAGTCGAACTCCTTGTAGAAAATAGCGCTCCGGAACGCTCGAAGCCGTATCTTTCGGGCCGTTTTTTTACGCCAATTAGGTAGAAATAGACTGAATCACCCTTCTCTCCATAATCTACGATCCCGTAGATTATGGAGAGAAGGGCGAATACTCCACTTGAAATCTGTACCACCTCAGATTCGTGGGGTGATGCCTTTAACCCTCAAGTTTTGATTGTCCTCCGAAGATTTCGTGTTTTCTGCCATGTGGTATATTTCAAAATTTTCAATGAAATTTTTTCACGTTGATCTTAAGCTAAAATATAATTGAAGAATAGTGACCATTGACAGTTGTGCCCATAGGTGCTATAGGGTCGGGGCCCCCCCCCGGTGGGGGGGGTTTTCTAAGGGGGGGCCAAAAAAAAGGGGTTCCCCCCAAAAAAAGGGGGAAAAAAAAAAAAAGGCCCCCCCCCCAACAAAAAAAAAAAGAAAAAAAAAGTTGTGCCGTTGACTCCAGGGCTTTATCTACGTATTTTAGACATTTATATTTTAGACAAGATCTTCGCGTCAGCATCTTCGCACATTGCAATCTGAAGTACAAGCACTCAGCAAAGATGGTGCGTGTATACAAGTAGGAATACGGTGGGACTAGTAACTGTAATATCAGATAAAAGTTGTTTCTTGTCTGAATATTTTCTTATTAGATGGATGGATACCGTGCCGCTTACTGTCTTCGCATGCCTGATGACTATTGTGAACTCCGCTTTGCAATGCAATTATGAGAGAGCTGCCAAGTACTACACTATTGCTATGCGACATATTCAGGACTACAACGCCAGGGTGATTCTATAGATTATTGACAATCCGCGTTTTAATTAGAATAATCTTAATATTCTAAGGCTTCAAGGAATCCATGCGAATATGGGATTCTCAGAAGTGTGCAGCGAATGCGAATGGCGTTGAACGAGATGATGGCGCAATGCAACATTATGGCATGTCATCCCAGTATGGCCATGGATAATGTGAATAACTCCAGCCGTTTTATACTTCTTTTCGAAAGAAAAAAAGCATTAGACGATTCAGATTCGTGACATGGTGCAGTTCAGTCAGAGGCATGGGTCAGATTTATTTGAAGAGTTTGGACCAGCTATACAGTCTCTTCTGGTACTTAAAAATAATTCATAGCTATTAGGTAATGATTACTTAATCACTCAGCTGCTACTTTTTAGGGGCACTACTGCTGTTATCTACGAGAGCCGGAAGCTGCTGAGAAGCATTTTATTGCCGCCTCAAAGGTATCATTTGACCTCATACCTTCCCTATTATTTGAGCTAACGTCGCACTTGTTCCACTGATGAACCTAGTGAAGTAAGGTCAAAACAACATGAAGCGCGCTGCAGTTGCGTAATTGGCTGCGCTCGAAGAGATACGGTGGAGAAAGCGGTTAGAGTCGAGGTGGGACCATCGCAAACTGCAGCGAAGAGTGATGGGATCACATCGCAATTCTAGTCACTACGCTTCATCGTGCCGCTTCGAGCGCAGCACAACTGCGCCTTGGTTCATGTCTTTTTGACCCTACTATTCTTAAATGCCATGGTTCTTCGACTGAGTACTTATTATTTTTGTGTTTACAATAAAGGATGTTGAGAACATCACATAGATATCTCAGCTGTTTCGAATATGTATTGATTAATCATCAGTAGTTCACCATGCAAAAAATTGTATGGTAATTTTTAATACATACTTGCTCTTCTGTGGAAGGCTTCACGACGAGGTGAATTTTTAT
The DNA here is from genome assembly GCF_031761385.1 of Necator americanus. Taxonomy (NCBI): domain Eukaryota; kingdom Metazoa; phylum Nematoda; class Chromadorea; order Rhabditida; family Ancylostomatidae; genus Necator; species Necator americanus. Next base: position 37,295,198 of record NC_087371.1, on the reverse strand, counting down.
CCGCTATATATTGCAGTTCAAATCGTGCAAGGATAAAAACGTCTGGGTGATGACTCATGTCAACTTAGCCATCACATATCTTGCTCAATGCAAACACGCAGAATTCTATGAAATTGCTGATCAGTACGTTTTATCTCTCGTTTTGTTGCAGATAGTGTTCTTTGTGGGTGAATGAACTTTGACTTGATTGAGTGAATGCAAATTCCAGTCCATTCCAGCGCTTGATTTCATGCGAATTGAGTTTCAGGTTGACACCAAATCGGATCTCGAGTTGTTCTTTGATTGTTAGAAGTAATGCTCAATTTCTACACGCGTTCCATGCATATCTCCTGAACAAAATTCCAGAGTGCAGGTTAAAAAACAGATTGTTTTTTTTAATATCAATAGTTCTCGTTTTAGCCATTAACCACTTCTTTTGAGAATCGATTCGATAACATTATTTGATGTTCCCCTTTGCACATATTATTCCTAGAAATTACTTGCAGGACTTTGATAGCAGAGTGCATGGAAACTGCTAAAATGGAGGATCTCTTTAGACTCCATGGATTGTCGGTTTTGTTATTCTCAGTATTTGTTCCTGTTAATGCTGAGGTAATGCGAAATCTACAGACTTATAAATACATGCTTTTGTTCTCGTTCAGATGCATGAAACTGGACTTTACATTCTTATTTTTTTTAGGTTATTCTTCCAACTCTTGATTGGAGCAAAAAAGGCCATGATCATTCGTTGCATTGTTGGAGTAATAACACAATGGCCAGTAAGTGTTGTTTTGTCTTTTTTTTTTAATTTTGTCGACCTCAGTGGTGCGCTAGCTAATTCATTGTTATTCTTTCGATTTCAAGTGATGCGACTTCTGATTGAAATCGGAATTGATAGAAATTATGTGTACTTTTCCATATATTTTCGATGTTGACGATTATGCTATACTTATCCGTTATTTTAGGAGTGTTGGCTTCTCATGGGATAGACAACAGTGCATACATAGAAGCCGCTCGTAAGGAAATGGCTCTTCTCGATGAAGGTGTCATACGAGCTGAACACCAGACGAATCCTAGCGCAGCCCTGGTGCAGGTATGATTTTTTCGCATACATTTTCGGCACTAGATTTCTTTTTTTCACTTTAGTGGTTCGAAGGCGACCCAACTGCATTCCTCCCAAAAGACGACTAAGATCTAAAGTGACGATGACACAGAGGTATTTGCTGTGATAACAAAGAACAAATCCTGTTATCTGACCAATTCCTGACGTATTTTTGGGTGTAATTATCTTATTTTCCTATACATTTTTCTCTTTATTGTATCCAAGGATCTCTTTATCTGGTAATCGGGTATGATCTCTTTGCAGCAATTCCTTCAATTTTTCTTCCAACTAAACTGTATTTTGAAGTGTTGCATGCAACTTGTGTACATGTGAATGAAACTATAATTTTGCTTCAATTTTTTGAAATGTTAAGTGGCTTTTCGACAGTATGGTTATTGGAAAATGAAGAAGAAATACGAAGAGTACCCTGCTGTAACGATTTCATTACATATTTCGTACTTTTTTTAACGGCTGCTATGTGTATGTATAGTCTTTGAGCTCCATAATTTCGCCCTATTGTAGTTTTTCTCATTTCTTTTCTTTACTGCTGAAGCCACAGAAAAATTACTGTGGTGCGTGGGCGTGTGTATGCACTCGTTAAACTTGTACCTAATCGTTTCAGTAATTTTGAACACGAAGATTCTATTTTTCAAGCCAATGGTAGTTATTCCTATGAGAAGCTTTTACTTTAAGTATTTACGGTCCACTTTTCACCTACAAGTGAACTCGCTTTAGTATCCATTCTAAGTAGCCATTGTGAGCGTTTTGTTAAATATTCGTCTACTTGATATGAAGGAAGTATTTAGCCGAGCGTTTGGACATGTATTTGGGTGATGTAGCGGAAAGTGATGTAATTTTTACGGATTGGTAACACTAGTCAGCTAATTTCATTCTAAGTTGTCCAAAGCAGGATATTTTTCCAGGCAACTGACTTTTTTACTTCTTTTTTACGAATCAGTTCCATGTTAGATATATCCATTTTTGAAATATCGAGCCCAAGACAGAAAGAGTTTCATATCTGACGTTACATGTAACTCGAGTTTGTAATTGTAATTTGAGTTTAGGAAGCGTAGTGAGGCCACAAAAGGTGCAAAAAAGCATGATTTGTTGTGGTGCTGGTGTTAACCAGTGACATTAAATGCCTTTAAATGCTAAAGACGGGACGTTGGATTTAGACCGGGTACTTTGGATTAGTTTAAATTTGAAGAAAAAGCGACATTATTTCCTGGTTCCTCTTATGGTTGCGTGCGAAGTGCAAAGAAAAAATTCAGTTAAAGGCATCACCCCATGAATCTGGTGTTGAATGGGTTTAAGCCGGGTAATGCGTGTTCAGGGTCGTTGACTGTGCAAATCTTACAAAAAAAAAAGGCGCAAGAATGAAACAAAAAAAAAACTGAAAATTTGCAGCAAGGAAAAAGCAAAATACCAAAATTGATAAGAACTAATGTATCAAGTCAGTGTTTTTATTCTCCCAAACAAGTCGGAATAATTTATCGACCTTAGAGCCTTTGTTTGGCAGATACCACCCGCGTCGATCAAGCCGGCTTTCGCTCGGCTTTTGGTCGATCGACGGTTGATCAGGTGTTTATGTTTATGAGACAAATGATTGAAATGTGCAGCGGTATTCGAAACCTACAGTTAGCCTAGAGTTAGTTTGCAGTGTACAGTTAGCTTTTTTGGACTTCAAAGCCGCCTTCGACTCTCCTCATACAGGTCGTCTCCTCAATGCGCTTTGCTGTGATGGAGATCCAGGGAAATTCGTACGTCCAATAAACGACATGAATAGAAGAAAAACTGCTGAGGTTCGAATACTAGCTGGATGTACTACACCGTTCGAAAAGGAAACTGGAGTGAGACAAAGGGCCGTGGCGGGACTCTTTCCGTTCAATTTTCCCGTCGATGACATAATGCGAGGAACAGTTGGGAAGTGCCGCCCATGTCATTTTAGCACCAGCTGCACGTCCCTTTGTGGATCTCGAGTGTGCCGATGACGTAGTAATATTCACTTCTAGCAGCGCAAAGTTACAACATGTTGTTAACCTTGTATCGAAATTAGCTGCAGTCTACGTCTGGCTCCGCCCTGATGAATGTAGGCAGATGTGGAGATCCTCGGGACCCTTAACGGGAATCAGGGTGGACGGACAACCTATCGAACTCGTAGATGAGTTTTGTTATTTGTGCTGTATTCTGAAAAACGATCGCAGCCACGAGAGAGATATTCAGCAAAGATGCGCTAAAGGTAATTCGGCATTCAACTCATTGACGAAGTACCAGTGGTCGACCACCATCGCCAACAAAGTCAAGCTGCAAAACTATTAGGTGTATTATGTATTAAGCATTTGCCGAAATACGCCAAAATTTCGAAACAACACAACTTTTTATCAACATTTTATTATTCGACGAAATAATCTCCATCAACATCGACAACCTTCTGCCAACGTCTCACAAGATCACGGATTCCTTTGGCGTAGAACTCCAGCGAATTGGAGGCGAAGAAAGCCCGAAGGTCATTCTCGAGAAGAAGAGAAGAGACAGGTCTGGACTGTACGGTGGGTGCGGTAGAACTTCTCATCCGAGCTCCAGAATTCTCTGGGAAGTCTTCGCGATGTGAGGGCGCGCGTTATCGTGCAGCAGGCGAACGTTGTCGAGCTTCGGGTGCTCGGATCGGATTGCAAATCTTGTCGGCCAGTCTTTGCAGTTGAGCGCAGTAAACCTCGGCAGTAACTGTCGTGTTGTCCGGCGGCAGTTCGAAACAGTAGATTCCATGAACTCCCCACCAGACGCTCAGCATGACCTTTTTCATGGATTTCACTTTTCACGAAAGGATCCGGCATTTCATCGCCAGCGCAGCACGCACGTTTGTGGATGTTGTTGACGTAGAGGACCCATTTTCCATCTCCAGTGACAATGGTGTCCAGCCAGTCGAATCTGCGGATTCTGGAGAGCAGCTGAGTGCAGATGTCCAGGCGTCTTTGGCGGTTGCCGTCGCTCAATGCATATGAGAGCCACTGACCGAGCTTTTTCACCATTCCGAGAGATCGCAATCCATTGCTCACGGTGGACAGCGAACAGCCAAAACTGGCAGCAAAATACCGCACACCTTCATATGGATGCTGCTCCGTCAGATTCTTCAGTTCGTCGAACGATATTGCAGTCGGTCGATCAGAGCGAGGCTCATCTTCGAGTTTCTGGCTTTGAAGCGCTGGAACCAGGCGCGTACATACCGCTCAGAGGGGGCTTCAGTGCCGAATACTTGATTGGCCAGATTCGAACTCGTAAAGGAGTACGTGTCGAATATGGGTGGAATGTTCGACCATTATAGGATGAAATAGCCAAGGAAGAGGGAGCCAGACATGTGATGTGTATACAAGCGGTAGTGTCCTTATATAATATGTTTAAAACGGGAACTTCCAGAACATCTCAAAAAATCTGCGCTACGAAATTTTCGGCAGATACTTTCCGAACACCTTAATAGGATCAAAAAGGCAGCGAAACGTTGACATCATTTTTCGCTGCAGTTCGTGGTGGTTCCATTTCGATTCTAACCGCTTCCTCCACCATGCCGCTTCGAGCGTAGAGGATTATGCAACCGCACCATGTCGTCTTGACTCCACTGTAGATCTGTACACTATACATTTAATTCAGTAAGGCATTGACTTCAATTCAGTTCAGTAAGTGGAATGAAACTTCCTTTGATTCCATCTGTTAATTAAAAAAAACGAGAATAGCCACGAACAACTCCAGTAAAGTGTGTAAAGAAACTAACTTTGTTGACTATGCTTCTTGATTCCGAGAAGAGAAGTCCTCTTCGAAGTCTTGTGCAACACAAACAGCAAAGTTATTTATCTTATATATAGCTCCCAGGATACATAACTGCCACCTTCTCATGGATGGTAATAAAGTGCCTTCGCGTAGGTATCTTTCTGCGGATCTGTATTGAACAGATGATCGTTTCTTTACAAATCCGAGGAGGAAGAATTTTAGCTTTTCCGTCTATTTTCGTGGTTATTCCGTCTCGGTAATTTCGTTGCTTAGAGACCCGCCTTCCCGTTTCATCCAGGCACTCAACGCGACGAATTATCGTAGGTCCCAGGTGGCTGCATGTATGTCCGTTGTTTGACGTGTTGGTTGAGTTCAGGTGCAAATGACGCCTGTGGTTTAAATGTTGAAGTGCTTTCTTTGGATTAGAGGGGTTTGTTGCCTTACAGGCAATCCCTCTAATGTGGATATTTGTATATGATATTCCTATGAAATTTCTGTGTGATCAAATTGAAATTGTGAAAGTGATGAAATTGCTCGATATTGTCTGTCGTGTCTTGACTAGACAGACAATGCGACTTGTCTTGATTTCTTGTACTTGAGAGAATAAGACATTTTGTTGTGTTTCGGAGCGGAACGATCTAGTAAAATTTGA